>NW_024584024.1:0-1084 GCF_018398535.1 Haplochromis burtoni
CACTATATAAATAAAATTGAATTGAATTGAATTGAATAATTGGGTGAATAGATTTATATTTGTCCAACCAACTATATAACATTCTTTTACATTTTCTTTCTTTTTGTATTTCTGGGCACTGATTTTCCGTCATTCATACCAAGGCATTATGTGTTACATGTGAATCATTTCTTAACTGTTTATTCTATATTTGTCATTGGGCTGTCCTAAAAATGCCCTGAAAAGTCTTCAGTTCTATATCACCACTGTAAGATTCGGGAGAGGCACCATTTAATGGATTTTTAAAAAATACTTTCCAGTGTGTTTGGTGTTTAACATTTATTTTGAAATGTTACCTCCTCTCTTGTTTATTTTAGTTATTTTCACCCGGAAGAATCTATAAAATCTACAAGAATATCTTCAACTAACAACTTTTTGTCAGTCTGCTTTGAAGCAGTCAGCATTCTCTGTGAAATCTTCAATTCAACTGAATACCATCCCTGATACCATTAAGTATTCCAGCTTTTATACCACCTTTAAAACAGATTAAAATATGATATTTAAAAGTAGAATAGTAGGGAGAGCCTTCTGCTTTCAAACCCCTCTTCTGTGGAACCACACCCTGGGGGATTCCCATGATGAGTGTTTTTTCTTAACTCACCTTTTTCACTGACCATGTGTTTATATACCACTACACATTTAATCATGAGTTGTTATTAATATCTAGCTCTCTGCAACAGTGTGTCTTTTGTTTTGTCTTCCTCTAATCTGAGATTGTATGTTTCACTGAAACTTTTTAAATTATTTCTGACATGTTAAAACAACTGCTGGGGACCCAGAGTTAAACAGCTCCAACTACTTGAGAATCTGGGCATAGACACAGTTGTCACAAGTGAATGGGCCAAGTTTGAGAACCTTGTCAGTCTATTTGAAGCCTTTACCATTTATGCAGACAGCCTTCAGAATGACAGCCAGCCAGTCTCACAAGTAGTGCTGTCTGTTCAACCTTGAGGCACATAAACTGATTACCGTATTTCCCGGACTACAAAGCGCACCTGAATATTAGCCGCACAAGCTAAAATCAGGGGAAAATCCTGTTTTGTAC
>NW_024584024.1:1689-5514 GCF_018398535.1 Haplochromis burtoni
GCCGCTCGTCATCCACGCCTCCCGCTGAACGCGTAGCGGTACTTTGAAGTTTGTTTTTCGCGCTACATGTACGGCACTATGTTGCCTGGCGGATGGACATGTAACCAACATACCACTCTTGAACCCCGATACTGTGTGTCTGATCACATGCCTCTCCGCCAGGCAACGTAGTGCCGTACAACAGCGGAACAAACAAAACAAATCATCTTATGATATGACAAAAATCATGGACAATCCATAGAAAAGCCGCACCTGACTAAAAGCCGCAGGGTTCAAAGCTTGTGCAAAAAGTAGCGGCTTATAGCTCGACAATTACGGTAATCGGTTTAGCAATCTGTTAGCTGAAGTGCTGCTTTTTGAGAGTAAGAGAGTAAGATTTGCTGTTGCACAATCTAGAGCCTGGCTGTTGGACTCAAATGTTTCACTGATTCTTCAATAATCAGTTAAAATGCTGCTGATAAGAGCAGGACAGCCCTTGGTACAGACTCCCAGTCCATCCTCATCCCTCCATTGGAGGGGATGACATCAAATATCTGAAATCTCTGGTGATATGTAAATACAAAAATTGCCAAGCCCTATGTCCAGTGTGAGTGGATGAATGAGCTGCCAACTGAAAACTTGTGGGCCTTTAAATACCAAAGTCTACACTTTGCCTGGTTAACCCACAGCTGTTTGGGTGTGCCACAGTTATTTCTTCATAACAATTTTATATGGCTGGTAAAGACTTATATTTATATATTTAGATATTTAACCTCTTTCTTTCCTTGAAAAAGTTCCTTATTTTTTTGTAACTCCAAAGCTTACATATTACATGTTTTTTTTCTTTTTCTTTTTTCTGAAACATATTTTACCACATTTTTCCTTTGAGACAAGTTGTTTCTGTCTTTTCTGCCTTAACAACCGCAATTTAAGATTTTGTTGAATATGTCATTACCAAATGCTTCGATCAAAGTAACACACTTTATTATAGGTGGATTTGACACAGTTAAAAGACCTATTGCTGTTGGTGTGGTTATGCTGATAATCTATCTACTTGCTGTTATTGCCAATGTGCTAAATATTCTCTTCATCATTTTTGACAAGAGATTGCATAAACCAATGTATATTCTGATTTGCAACCTTGCTGTTGTTGATATACTGTACTGCTGCGGTACCACTCCCACAATGATTGGGGTTCTACTTGCTGGTGTTAATACCATATCCTATGTTGAGTGTTTCATTCAAATGTCTGTTTTCCACTTAGTAGGAGTGATGGAGTTGTTTGCTTTAGCAATTATGGCATTTGATAGATTAATTGCTTTTTCTTTTCCTTTTCAGTACCACAGTTATTTAACAAATACACGTACTCTTGTTGTTACATACATTCTGTGGGTTGTTGCCTCTGGTTTTGTTGCTGTTATGCCGGTAACTGCAGCTACGCTTCCTTACTGTACCTCAAGGATGAAGTACGCTTTCTGTGACTATGCTGCTGTAATACGCACCACTTGTGTTGATCCTAATTACTATTTCAATTTAGTCTCAGTCATGATGTTTTTTCTTTTATTTTTCACTTTTTCTTTCATTGGCCTTTCATATTTTGTGATTGCATTCTTAATGAAATTTTCATCAAATAGAGATAAAAAGAAAATGGCAAGCACCTGTGTGAGTCACTTGATTGTAGTAACATGTTATTATTCTCCTTTATTTGTTCTCATTGTCTTCACCAGAGTGGGTGTGGTATTAACACTTGAGGAACGTCAGGGTTTATTGATTGGGACCATCCTTAGTCCATCTCTTGTAAATCCTGTTGTGTACTGTTTCAGGACAAAGGAAATTAAAAATAAGATCTTTAAGATATTCACAAAAAAGGCTGACATACTCAACTAGATTCTTATGAACTGTGACTGTACAAATAAAAGACGCATAATTTTTTAGTCCAAATACTGTGCTGAAATGATGACATTACTATTTTGACTGTCTCTAAGAATGTCTCCCCCTCATTAAACAACCAATTATGCAAAGAAAACAAAGGTTAAAAAATAAATTTTTGTGCTGTGTTTGGAAGTCTTAAACTTTCTATGCACCTTTTTGGCTGAAGAATTGTAAACTCTTATTATTTTTGTAACTATCATAACAATATCTACTATTAGCTGTTAATAACAAGTGGTAGGGATGTTAAAAGTAGCAAAAAAAAAAAAACCAAAGCCACACACACAAACAATAAAAACACTACAATGCACATAAAACTGCATTAATTGCAAATTGTATAGAAATCAAAGTATAAGTAAATATCCAACAGAAAAATGTTTTTCATTAGTGTTACATGGATTAATTTTACTGCTGCAAATGTTTAAACATTCTAAATATGTCATATTCTGTTGAATCTACAGTAATACATTATGTTATGTAAAAATCATATGTTTGTAGTTTGGCTGTTAATGAGCTCTAATGCAAAGGCCTACATCTAGGCCTAGGGCTTTAATATACACTAAAAAAAGTATATTAAATATCTTCATAAAATAAAATAAAAACCAGAGCTGAATAATAATTGGCAATTGACAAAGCATCAATAACGAACTTTTTAATTTATTTTCTTTTATGATTTCTTACCTCTATTTATATATATAACTATTTTCCTAGTATGCAATCTGATATTTGATAAAATATTAACTTCATCAGTTTTTTTTTCAAAATGAACAGCACTGTAATTTATATTTAAACTTTTCTTTTAAATCAAGAAAATATATTAAATAATGTACAAATGGCTTAAAACATATTATGTTTCATGTAAAATTGACGTTAATAATATTTTTGCACCAGGGATGGTTAAACTTGTTGGACTTTGATTTTTTGTGATTAATATACTCAGTCTTATGTGAAAAGTATTTTGTTTCATCGTCAAACACTTACATGATTATATTTCAGCATTTTTGAAAAATAAATTGGCAGTCTGTGTCCAGTTTCATTTCAGTCTTTCTTGATACCTCATCATCATAATTCCTACACAACAAGTTAACATCAATGTATATGTATAACAGTGCAATTCACAAGCTTATATCTTACGGTCTGATATGTATATAACTGAGTTAAAACTGAGTGACAACCGTTATAATCACTCAGTTATTTTTGCCTTTTTTAAAATCATGGTGTTATTATTCTAAAATGACTAGCTGTTACCTAACAAATTTAATGTTTAATAATGGGTAGTCATATTGCCCTTCCTTTTCAGTTAGATTTATATTTGTCACACATGTTTCAGATCATAAAAGAAATATTAATATTAGACAATAGATAACGTGGATAAAAGATAAAAGGCACTTTTTAAATTATATTTTTAATTTACAAATGAAAAAGAAAAAAACTCTAACTCCCCTTTTTTGAAAAAGTAATTGCCTGTAATACCCATACCTGATAACTAATAACTGGTAGTGTTACCCTTGGCAGCAAGAACTGCAAAAACATATTCACAATAACTGGCAATGAGTCTTTCACGGTTTAGTGAAGCAATTTTGGCCCACGCTTATTTGTTTTGATTTAGCCACATTGGAGGGATTTCCAACACGAACAGTCTGTTAGAGGTCATACCAAAGCATTTCAATCCGATTTGAGTCTGGACTTTGACTAGACCACTTCAAAACATGATTCATTAATTTTTTAACACATTTTATGGGTCCGGTGGCGGTGTTGCATCTCAGGTGGCCTGCCAAGCGTCCAGTGGTTGCGGCGTAGCTCCGGCGGCCTGCTGCGAGTGCTGCGGTGATTCAGCTCCGGTGAGCGACAGAGCCGAATGGCCCATGATCCCCGATGAGCTGAACGTGGACGGCGTGGCGGGCGCGCTGGACGGCG
>NW_024584024.1:7551-28363 GCF_018398535.1 Haplochromis burtoni
CGCGCCGACTGGGGCTCCGCCACCTTCTTAAATAAGGCGCCCCTCATGAAGCCATCAGCTGCAGCTGGTGAGGGCTAATGGGCGGCAGGTGCGGCAGTCCCCAGTGCAGGAACACTTCCGGGTCGCAGTCCCCTCAGCGACCCCAAAACATCCGGGAGCACCCAGGGAGAAAGGACAAAAAGGGAGAGAAAACCACCATAACATATGGAAAAACACATATACAAGAAATACATGAGCTCTGGGTCATCAGACCCAGACCATGACACTTTGGCTGTGTTGGTATTTACGGTTTCCTCGGCCTGTCTTAAAAATGTATTGCTTTTTACTTTTTTGCATTTCTTAAATGCTTGCACTTTGGGGTTATTTTCTTGCTTTCCATTTGGATTATTGTTCTTCTATTATGAAGGATACCAAAACAGTGCATATAACAAAAATATTGGATTGATGTGTGCCTGTATATATGGATGTCAGACAGTGTGGTGCAATTTGTCTTTTCTTATACAGATATAGTTTTATCCTCGTTGGATCTTGTAGTGGGCATCAGGGATGAGAACAGTCCCTCCATCATAAAACCTCCAAAGATTAAAAAGTCATATTTAATTCCCTGCGTGTAAAGAAGGCAAACCAATGGATCATCAGCACTTTGGCGGTCAAAACATCACCATAAGAGCAGAGGATGGCAAAGAAGTAAGTCAGATGCACCAGAGAAACTGGGCCTTTGTAAAAGCCACTGAAATACAAAATGCAGAACTTTCAGAAGCACACTGAAGAATCTTCATCAAAAACTGCATTCCTGTACAATTTGCGTTCCTTTGCATGCTTATTCGGGTAGATCAGTGGTTCTTAACCTTGTTGGAGGTACCGAACCCCACCAGTTTCATATGCGCAGTCACTGAACCCCTCTTTAGTGAAAAACAAAATATGTTTTTCAAATTCAAGACATAGATATGTTTTTTACTGGTGCACAAAATGAGCCGTGCATGTCACGGCGGAGGCTCTGCCGAATCCCTGAGATCGACTCACCGAACCCCTAGGGTTCGCTCGAAACCAGGTTAAGAACCACTGGGGTAGATGAATCAAAAAGAAAATAATACTTAATAAACTAACATTAAAATGGTCTCTACATTTTTTCATGGGGGCAAAGAATTCTCTAACTTTTAGAAGTTATCTCAACTTACAGTGCAAAATGCTGAAGAATAAGTCACCAAATGTTGAGTCACCAAACCCTTTGAGGCTCATTACTGGAGCTAAGTACTGAGGGTAAATCACTCTAGAGGGCTGAGTATGACACTTGTTTCCTATCAACACTTTGTAAACAAAGAAGTCATTAAGCTAATGAGCAAACACAAGATGAAAACAGTAACAAATTCTAGGCAACCATAATACAGTGAAAGTTGTGTCTTGTTTTGTAACAAAGTTCAGTTGGACAAGCAATGAGAGATAGTCAACTCCTTATATTTGTATATTATATATTATTATTGCATTGAGTTTGGTTTTAAAGCCTGATAATATTAGACCAATATATTGCAACTTTTATTTCATCTTATTTTGTTTTATTTTATTTATTTTTAACAGATGTTCCCAGTGCTTCAAAGCAACAGGAAAAAGAGTTAAGAGTTAAAAGTGTGTTCAACTGTTTTTCAGTTCTATTGCAAATGAAATATGGGATTATTATTCAAAGTCAAAGTGAACTTTATGGTCATCTCTTTTTTTTTTTCTTTTTTCTTTTTTTTTGCCTGTCCCATTTGGTTCTTTAGCCGTCAGAATTGTTGTCTGAAGACCTAGAAGGATACCCAATGGATTTACTTTGCCAAATGGATCATCATGGCCTTGCCGTATTGGTCCATTTGATCGACTTTTGTTGTTATTACAGACGGGACAGACATGAAAGATGAAGGAAAAGAAAAACAGAAGGGAAGAGGGACAGTGAGAAAGGGCACTTAAAAAGAGAAAGAAGAAAAAAAATCTCCTGGATCACCTGTTGAGAGAAAAAGAAGAGAAAACAAGCAAAAAAAACAGAGCAACAAACTAAACACAACACCATCGCGTTAATCTAGCTAAGTGTAAACAGCAGTAAATACTAAATATTGAATGTTGTTGTGTAGCAAGTAGGACCGGCAGCGCACAATGTGCTTGGAAATAGCAGCCAATAGAGGTGTAGTTTATGTCTATGAACAGTGAACATCCGTGTGCACACCTGTGCGGATCAGCACGCTTGTATTCAAAAGGTTTCCCCATGTAACGGTCTGCTAGAGGATGTAGAGAGCCATAGCCCTGTCCCCCAGCACATGAAGCAGGCATGGAGGAGATCCAGGCCCCAGACATCCAGAGGCCCCAGAGTGTGAGAGCCCAAGGAGGACCACCGGCATCCATGCCACCCTCCTGGGAAGAGCTGAGGAGAGCCCCAGATGAGTAGCCATGGAGCAGAAGCCAGAGGGGGCTGCAGTGGCGTACCCGCCGGCTCTGCCGGCAGCCAGCTGTGCCAGAGTGAACCGAGCCACAGGCCCAGAGGCCGGAGGGCCCCCTTTGCCCCGGAAAAGGCCTGACCGAGCAACAGGCACCAGGCCCCGCCAAGTATTCACCGGGAGTGAGCTGGTACATACCTGAGCGCCCAGCCCCGGACACCAAGAACCACCAACGCACCGACCCCTGAGGGCATCAGTTACCGGCAGGGAGTGTGGTGAGGGGAGATAGGCCTTTGGAGGGCCTGGGAGTTCCCAGAGAGAGGTGGAGTGTAAGACCCAACCTGACAGGCACACACAGACACAAACATGCATTCTCACCCTCATGCACACATATACAAATACTCAGCACTCACCCAACATAGGGATAGTCATACATGGACACTGTACAGACAATCACACTCCCCAAACAAACTCTATACCCTGGGTCCAGGTACCCTCGCCACTGGAGGGGGAAACGGCACCTAGACCCAGGAGATGGGTGACTTTATGGTCATCTCTGCTATAACCAGTGCAACATACAGAGAGACCAAACGACGAGGCTCCGGTTACATCAGTGCAAAAAAAACCCTAATAAATAGATAGAGGGAGAATAGGAGGAAAAAAATAGGAGAAGAAAATAAATATATGCTTAAGTTACAATAAGATTTTACAATTTACAGATTGGAGTGATCTAAAGTTACCATTGTAGCAGCTTGTAAACCTGGAGTAAAAAAATTGTCCATACAGCAACATAAATTGTCCATAGAGCAGCATGTCTTATAGAGGCAGTGGTGAGTAAAGTGCAAAAGAGTCAATAAACAGTTTGTGGGGGTGTGTGTGGTGGTGGGAGAGGGAGGGCTGGTCGTGAATTCAGGAGTCTGAATATTCCACAGACATGTGCCGATAATCTTGGCAGCTGCTTTAACAATCCATTGTAGTTTGCTAAGATAACCAACATTGTAGCTGCCAAACCACACAGAGATGCAGCTGGTCAGAACGCTCTGTATGGTGCCCTTGTAGAACGTGGTGAGGATGGGAGGAGGGTTGTTGGCCCGCTTCAGGCATCTCAGGAAGTGGAGGCGCTGCTGGGCCTTTTTGGAGGTGGTGTTGGTGTTCCAGGTGAGGTCGTCTGAGATGTGAACTCCCAGGAACTTGATGCTGTTAACAGTCTCTATCATGGAACCCCAGATGCTGAGTGGTGTGTGGGTGGAGCGTGTCTTCCTGCAGTAAACGATCATATATTAAATATATAAAATCAGATATTAGATTTTATTCTTATTTATTCTTATTTTATTCTTATTTTATTTTATTATTAGATTTTTTTATGGATTATCGAATCCTATGTTTCATTCAGTGCCCCAATGTTTTCGGGATAAAGATAGTATCTTTATAAACAACCATAAGAAGGGAAGAATCAAGCCCATTCTGGATTGTTTATTTGTTAAAGTACTTCCACTGGCTTCCAGTTGGGTACAGATATCAGTTTAAAATTCTCACTCTTACTTTTATGGCCTTACAAGGAAAGGCCCCCACTTACATAATTTCCTTAGGGATTAATCAAGTATGCTGATTCTGATTATATCAATGAGCTTCTTCACCCTTATTCTCCAAACTGGATCATTAGCTCTACCCATAGTGCTCTTCAGCTATTCCATAGACCTGTTTGCACCAAAACTGTGGAACTTACCTCCCCCTCTACGCACCACTGACTCTGTAGCTTCTTTTTAAAAAAAACTGCTGAAAACTCATCTACTTAGAGAGTCATTTTTCTAATGCTCTCGTTTAATATGTTGTTTTTGTCTGATGTGTTTTTAAATTCCCTGTAAAGCACTTTGTAATAGATTCATGTCTTAAAAGTGATATATAAATAAATTTTACTTACCTATTTACTAATCTTTACAGTCCATCTACAGATGCTCATCATGTAGGTATTGCTTACTGACACTGCATTTTACAAAAATACAAACCATAATCTCCTATTCTTTACACGTTTTTTGCTGGGGGTTTTACTGTTTTAATTACTTCTTTCTTACAATTTTCCTTTTTCTTCAAAATCTTAGACTGCCAAACAAAAATTTACTATTGATATTGTAATGTAAGCACTAACTGCAGGGCGGCAAATATGGGGAGCAGATGAGTAAAATATTATTTATAAAGTGTAATTTGTTATGTATAACCAAACTTCAAAAAACAATCAGGCCTTTCCTCTAGCCCTGCTGAAAGAGTGGTGTTTTTATATATTCAGCTTTAGTTACCTCATAACAGAACTCACACATTCATGTCTTATTTGTTTGCTTCTTCCTCCAGTAAAATAAAAATAAAAGAATAGTGGAGACAATAAAATTTTGCTTCATCATGGAAAATAACTGTGTAGCACGTTTTGATATCTTAGGTATGCATTCTCAAATATCACCACGAGGTGGAGACAAAGTATTCATGACACAGTATTCAGATGTTTTACATTAGACTTTTCTGTAGGTTGTCAGATTTTGAACAAATGTTAAAATATGTCTTTGACTTGCTTTGCAATTCAAATGAAAATGTTTCTGATTTTGTCTGTGAGCTTTTAAAGTTTCCTGCAATGCTTTAAAGAACAAATTTTAACTTAATATAAGAGGTTTTTTTGAGTTTCCTGAATAATCTCAAAATCAGTAAATACCTCAGTTTTTTTTTACTTTTTGACTATTTCTTTTACCCTTTTGAGTAAGATAAATCACATACTCATTATGTTTTTATCAACAAAGCTGGGATCCACTATTCTTTTTTTCCCCCCCTTTGGTATTTTTTCTATTATCTTGTAAAATACTGTACATATGATGTAGTGCTAAAATGTACAATTCACTGACTCAAAGATATAAGACATAAGATATATATTTGTCACATTTACATGTGAGAATTATATTGTCAGAAGTTTACATACAGCCATAATAAGCTTGAATATCATGGTAATTTTGGCCTTTTCATTTCATTCTGCTCATTTTATTCTGCATTGGTTAAGAGGTCAGAAGTTACAAAAACTTTTGTTTGTTTTTAGAAATATAGCATATGACAGACTTTCATTAGGGAAACTTTATACAACTTTTTAAAACAGCCAAAATAATTAAAGATCAAATGGATGAAAATTCTTTAAAGTTTTACACAATGTATCAAGTATTTCTAATTATATTTATATTTGCATTATGAGGTTAGTTTCTAGGTATTCACTAGGATTATTGTTCTTCTGTTATAAGGAACAACTCTCTGCTCCTAACACAGTAAAAACAAGGGACTAACAGGAAAGCAAGGAATGTAATGGGTTTAGATGGCATCAAGTCCTGGCTTTGCAAATCCCACGCACATCAGCTGTGCAGGATAGCTCAGTACATTTTTAGTATATGCCTGAAGCTAAATAAAGTGCCACAGCTTTGGCACAGCTTTGTGTGGTATCAGTTCTGAAAGCAACCTCAACAGCCACAGGTTGGTGGCTAATATCAGTGAAATCACACCTTATGAAGACCCTGGAGAGTCAGGTCCTTACGCATCTTCAGCCCCAGTTGGGCTCATTGTGAGACCCACTCCAGTTCACCTATTAGCCCAGCACTGAGGTACATGATGCACCCAGAATGGCTAACCAAAGGCTGGATAGTCCTGCTCCCCAAGGATCCTCAGAAGGGACTGGTCCCATTCAGCTACCGGGCAATAACCTGCCTCAGTACCGCATGGGAGCTCCTGTTACACATCATATCAGCTAAGATGAACAGACACATGGCTCAAAAAATTAGCAGGGCCCACAACGGAATTGGCGAAACATCAGAGGAGAAAACACTAGCTCCTGGTAGATAAAGCAATCATGCAAGCCTGCAAAACCAGAATGACCAATTTGTGCCCCTGCATAGCCTTAAAAAAATGCCTATGACACTTCCTCACACATGGATCTTGGAATTCCTAGAACTGTAAAAAATCAACAGACTAGACACTCACTACAACTACTGAACTCTACACTGTCACTTTAAACCTCACTGCACAGTTTTTCAGAAACTTTAAATACCAAACAATTGAATTAAATTCTCCTAATATTTAATACTTTAGTAGTTTTATTACTTTTATATTTTATTATTATTATTATTATTATTATTATTATTATTATTGTTGTTGTTGTTGTTTTTCATATTGTGTGTTGGTTTGTTTGATTTTTCTTTCTTTAATATACCTGTACACTTCTATAGGTTCATGTAAACCTGAGAAACACGAGCCTAAGAATTTCACTACTGGTAAATGTTGCCACACTGTTTAAATGTATATGACAATAAAACTTGAACATGGAACATCTCCACAAAAGCAGAGTTGAAGACAGAAAAAGCAGATTAATAACGAAAATGAATAATAAACTAAAATTAAAATGCTGTTTAACATGGAGGCAAACTATTCTTTTAGAAGTTTAATCCATCTCTTAGCCACAGTTTCAAATGCTGAAAAACAAGTATTGGGTCACCAAACCCTTTGAGGTTCATTACTGGAGTTATGTACTGAGGATAATTCACTCAAGAGGGCTGAGTATGGCACATCTTTCCTATGAGTGCTTTGTAAACAAAGAGGTCATTAACCTAATGAGCAAACTTAAGATGGAACACAGTCATATATACATATGACAACCAACATTATTTGTGAAAATAAAAATGTATCGTGACATATACACTTTATGCATATCTATACAAATACCAGTTCAAATGTTAAAATGTGGCTCAGAACCACCTCAAGAGGTAGATCAGTTTATCTACAGTGGGGCAAAAAAAGTATTTAGTCAGCCACCGATTGTGCAAGTTCCCCCACCTAAAATGATGACAGAGGTCAGTAATTTGCACCAGAGGTACACTTCAACTGTGAGAGACAGAATGTGAAAAAAAATCCATGAATCCACATGGTAGGATTTGTAAAGAATTTATTCGTAAATCAGGGTGGAAAATAAGTATTTGGTCAATAACAAAAATACAACTCAATACTTTGTAACATAACCTTTGTTGGCAATAACAGAGGTCAAACGTTTACTATAGGTCTTTACCAGGTTTGCACACACAGTAGCTGGTATTTTGGCCCATTCCTCCATGCAGATCTTCTCGAGAGCAGTGATGTTTTGGGGCTGTCGCCGAGCAACACGGACTTTCAACTCCCGCCACAGATTTTCTATGGGGTTGAGGTCTGGAGACTGGCTAGGCCACTCCAGGACTTTCAAATGCTTCTTACGGAGCAATGTTTTGGATCATTGTCATGTTGGAAGACCCAGCCTCGTTTCATCTTCAAAGTTCTCACTGATGGAAGGAGGTTTTGGCTCAAAATCTCACGATACATGGCCCCATTCATTCTGTCCTTAACACGGATCAGTCGTCCTGTCCCCTTGGCAGAAAAACAGCCCCATAGCATGATGTTTCCACCCCCATGCTTCACAGTAGGTATGGTGTTCTTGGGATGCAACTCAGTATTCTTCTTCCTCCAAACACGACGAGTTGAGTTTATACCAAAAAGTTCTACTTTGGTTTCATCTGACCACATGACATTCTCCCAATCCTCTGCTGTATCATCCATGTGCTCTCTGGCAAACTTCAGACGGGCCTGGACATGCACTGGCTTCAGCAGCGGAACACGTCTGGCACTGCGGGATTTGATTCCCTGCCGTTGTAGTGTGTTACTGATGGTGACCTTTGTTACTTTGGTCCCAGCTCTCTGCAGGTCATTCACCAGGTCCCCCCGTGTGGTTCTGGGATCTTTGCTCACCGTTCTCATGATCATTTTGACCCCACGGGATGAGATCTTGCGTGGAGCCCCAGATCGAGGGAGATTATCAGTGGTCTTGTATGTCTTCCATTTTCTGATGATTGCTCCCACAGTTGATTTTTTCACACCAAGCTGCTTGCCTATTGTAGATTCACTCTTCCCAGTCTGGTGCAGGTCTACAATACTTTTCCTGGTGTCCTTCGAAAGCTCTTTGGTCTTGGCCATGGCGGAGTTTGGAGTCTGACTGTTTGAGGCTGTGGACAGGTGTCTTTTATACAGATGATGAGTTCAAACAGGTGCCATTCATACAGGTAACGAGTGGGGGACAGAAAAGCTTCTTACAGAAGACGTTACAGGTCTGTGAGAGCCAGAGATTTTCCTTGTTTGAGGTGACCAAATACTTATTTTCCACCCTAATTTACGAATAAATTCTTTACAAATCCTACCATGTGGATTCATGGATTTTTTTTTCACATTCTGTCTCTCACAGTTGAAGTGTACCTCTGGTGCAAATTACTGACCTCTGTCATCATTTTAAGTGGGGGAACTTGCACAATCGGTGGCTGACTAAATACTTTTTTGCCCCACTGTATAATGGTTCAAGAGTCTTTAAAGAGTTAAGTGCTGTATGAAAGTGTGTTTGTCAGTGGGTGAATATGAGCACTCAGGTAGATTAGAAGAGTGCTATATAAGTACGTATCAATTTATCTGTTTAATTTATGCTTAATAGGCTGCATCACCTCAGTATAAGGCATATGTTTTGTTTAATCAAGACAAATTTTATGCTCAAAAAATGCTTCTTTTGTTCATAAGGTCTGCTACACTTGAATGGTACTAATGAGAGTGGCTAAAAAGAATTGCCTTGAATTCAGTTTAAAACACTGATGTTATAATTTCAGTCTTATTTTATCATGTTTATTTCCCAGTGCCAGTGTCAAGTTATCATGTCTTAGTCTGAGTCTCAGTGTGCATTACTTCCTGCGTTATTTTGTTAGTCCCCTGAAATGAGGGCTGGGTCCGAATTCAGGGGAAGGATGCTTAAAATGCCATATTTGGATGCAATGACGTCACAGCGACGCGACGAGGGCTGTCCGAGTTCAAACACCACTCAAAATGTGGCGACAAATGCGTACACATCATATTCATATAAGTACGGTTCTATTAACCCCCGTGATGTACAGCAGCGGTCCCCAACCTTTTTTGCGCCACAGACCGGTTTATGTCAGACATAGACCAGCCTTTAAAGTATCGCGGATAAATACAACCACATAAAATGATCCGACAAAGACAAAAACTGTGGCATTTTGTAAATATAATAATAAACATGAATGAACTGTGTAATTGTGTAACTTTATTAGCAGCGTCCTCCTGAAAATGTGCCAAATTGAGAGTAACATCCTCCTCTCTGCTGCTTAATGCTCTCTGGTCGCTATGGTAACCTGTAAATATTTCTTTCAAAATAAAACACACAACTACAACAAGGGAAAAGAGCCAGGGAAACCGAGTTAACGATAAAAACCCTGAAAACTATACATTTCACAGCGGAGCCTCAACTTATGTGGCCCGGTACCAAACGACTCACGGACCGCTGCTGTACAGAACCTGTGATGTCCAGACGGTGTTCCTCTGGTGTTCTGCTGTGAAAACTTTTGGGTTTAGGGATTAATATAGTTGCCATGGTTTCCTTTCTTATCTTATTTGTTGTGTGTGATCAGGACAATTCTGGAGAAGATGGGCCTGCAGGGAAAAGTCACCCCTTGCAGGCCAGAAGACATGAGATAACTTTAAAGAATACAAAGTATGTATGTGTGTTATCAAGAAGATAATTCTTAAGAGCACAAGTTAATAAATGTGCAATTACTAAGAGTTGTTGTGGTGTTTTTATTTGCCTGCTGTCATTTTTGATTTCCTCTGCCTTTAGGATTGCAAGTATCCAGGCTCAGGAGAGGGGGTCAGTGGGAAGCCCACTGCTGCTACTTGGCCCTGGTTTGCCCTCATGGATGAGGTGATAGGACAGATGCCTTCCATTAAGCCTCCTGTCCTAATGTCCTCTCTCCCTGAGGACACTCCAGGGCCAAGCACAGCAGTGGGTGACCAAAACAGCAGTGATGACGAAGCGAGTCAGCCACCTACGACAGGGAGAAAGAGGAAAAGAGACAGGGATGATGAGCTGCTAGACTTCATCAGAGAGGACATGAGGCAGCAAAGAGAGGCTGAGGAGAGGAGAGCAGGGAGAGGATGGACAGACTGTTTTCACTTCTAGAAAGATTAGTTCCCAAATGAGTTATGTATTGAGAAATTTATTTATTTGAATATATTTGTTACATTGTTATATGTGTTGCATTAGTTTAAAGGTTTTATGTTATTAATAAATTGATTCAAACAAACAGTAATTGTCACTGAACTCAATTTGATTTACAGGCATTTTTAACATGTATGAACATAACGCTAACTTTGAACAATATTACTTGGATATTTATTTGATAGCAATAAAGTAAATAACAATAACAATTAAACAAGAATATTTCAAATACAAAGTATGTAAAGATGGAATAACAATATTTTCAGTTGTTCACACAGGATTAACCTGAGTGACCTGTTCCTGGACCGTTTCTTGAACAACTGTAATAGATTACAGGAAGTCGTCAAAGGAGCTTGCAAAGAAAAGCTCCTTTTTCGGTGAAAAAGTCTCTGGCAGTGTTGCTGAATCTGCCCGTGCAAGATCAGACATGGATGGGGTGCTGCAACTGAGATATGTGGTTTGTCTTTTCTGGTTGGCGAGTGGAGAATCACACAGGGTGGTCTGCAAAGAGAGCTTTAGGATGCTTCCTCCCACTGTCCACTGCATCGTCCATCCACAGGGTTTACAGGGCTGGCTCAATCAACAGCTGCCACACCACTAAGACCAGAAATATGCAAGCAGGAGATGGTGGATGCTATATTATTAGTATAGTACTTGTAACTCTGTAGCAGACAACAGTTTGATAAAGTGCTATGTAAAAAAACAAACAAAAGATTAGATTCTATACGTTTCAAAGATATTTAGTTTATATATTTTATATGATACAGTACATGTGTAAGAATGACCGATGTTGAGGCAAAAAATTATCGTCTGCCAAAAACTGATTTCCGGTTTTTGCCCTAAACTGATTGCTCATATTTAACCTGCCTGCTATGAATAACTTGTTGGTCTATAATACGTGAAACATATGTCAAATGTATCCCTCATTAATGATATCAAGTCACTTTGAGCCACCAGCAACATTCCTGTAACAAGGTAGAAGCTGCAATCAGTTTTTGGCAGTGACTTTTATATATCCAGTTCACAAACAATCTTGTTGACATTAGAAATTTATTTTTTAAGAGTAATCTGGTCAAGATGACAGCAGACAGTGCAACAAATATATCAATTGCGCCTACATTATAGCCAGAGTTATAAAGATACTTGAACAACAGGTAATTATTGTATATATAAAACTCCTTTGTAAACCATGTTCACCGAAGTCTATTTACCAACATACATAAAGATATTACACATATTACACACGGAAACTTTGGATATCAGTTTTGGCAGGCGAACACTTTTTTGGCACAACGCTGGCAATAATAGACTATAGCTGTGTCCCAAAACGTCAGCTGCATCCTTCGGCGGACCCGGCCTTCGCGGTCTACGTGGGCCGGGTCCTTCAAAAACCGAGAGGGCCGGAAGTGCGAGGCTGTGAAATGGGACGGTCTAGCCTTCAGATTAGCGTCACCGCTGTGTCGGTGGAGTTTAATAAACTCGGCCGTCCGCTCCTTGCTATCTAAAATATAACAGGAGACTGGCATAAATTCTCGACCGTCTCACACTTCTGTTTAATCAGTTTTCTATTTAACGTTTATTCAGCCGTGTGAAAATCCCGGAGGAACCCACCCGATGGATTAATAAAGTTTTATTTAATATAATAATCTAATAACTTTGATCTCAGCCAAACCGATTTACTCCGGAACAAATAAAACACAGAAAAAGGAAAACAATTACATTTTTAAGTTATCCGAGTGACTTATAGATCATGTTTAACCTGAGTAGCGAAAAAGCGGGGGTCTGAAAACGATGAAGCCGGGAGTCCGCTGCTCTCGCCGGCTGGAGTGACCATTGAACCCCCCGGCTTGCTATCGAGCGGGTGGGTAACAGACGTCTCCGAAAACGTCGGCACACTTTTGCAAATATGCGATGTCTTGATAAACCAAGCAGATATTTGAAGTTTACACAGCTACTTTCTCGCCTGAAAATATGTTAAAAGTTTATTTTGTGACCCAGAAAGATTAATAAGAGTAATTTTAAAACTTAGTAGCGCCGCCATTGTTGGCAGCTGAAATTTGGCTGGGCCGCGCTATGAATTCTGGGATATGGTGGGCCACGAAGGACACACCCGACCCATCCTTCAAATTCGGGGAAATGAAGGACAGCATTTGTCGGCCGCATTTGAAGGAGTCGACGAATTGGGACAGCCTTCGTCGCCTGGCTGTGACGTAATCGGCCTTCAAATGCGGCCTCCGGAGGATGCAGCCGACGTTTTGGGACACAGCTTATGTGCACGTTAGCATATGCTACTTCCGGTGTGGAAACTCCTGTGGGGAGCTTTGTTTCCGGTGTCCTATTCGCGCCTTGTTTACGGTCCAAAACAAGTTAAGCAAATGAATGAATCAAGCGGCGATTTACATTTCTATAGATGTCTTGGGCATTTACCCAATATATCTGTAAATGATGTTCATCGACTTGTCGATATTTTTCCCCCGCGCCTCAGAGCAAAAGAGAAAAGGGATTCAAATGTTATATTTCTCAGCTGTCCCTCGTTTATCGCGGGTGTTATGTTCTAAAAATAACCAGCGATAGGTGAAATCAAGTAGCCAATTTTATTTTTTGACGGTGCAAAACGTTTCGTGGACATCGTGGACATACAGTACTGCACTTCAGAGTCACACTGCTAGCGATCAGATGCAGCGATTCTGTACTGTACAGGAGAGACGTCACGGAGGAGATCGTCTGCAGCGATCAGGACGCAGGACACAATGTGACGTAAAAATAAGCATGCAAACTTGCAATAATTTTGAAGGTAAGTCACAACATACCCTTCATAAATACTAATGTATAGAAACCGTTACCAGCAATCATTCATTTTTGTGTGGCTTTTTTCACGGTTCGTTAACATGCTGTGTAGGTGTGTACTTGACTAGCTGATCTCAACATAACAGGGGAAACATCTGGTTTGACTATTCTTCACCTGTAGTTTGAATGCTGAACATTTGCCTGTTTAAATCATAAGACCAGTCACTATACAGAGATACTTCTGAATGCGGACGATGTGTCTTCTGCATGCAGTAATGGAGTTCTGCTTGTGTTGAGTGATGTAAACAACTGATCGATCTAAACTTTTTAAACGTCAAAATTGATCATTAGATTTTTTATGACACAACAGTGGTGAGTGTTCCCACCTTCTGCTCTTTGTAATTTAATGCGATCTTTCCGTTTTCGAGTTTTGGACATGATTTTGGAGTATATCTTCACAGTAGCGATTGACCGCAAAGTAAAGCTACCGGAAATGTACAACCCCACATCCGTTCTCAAACCAGGAAGTTAGCATTTTCTCGTGCACAGGGTCTATTCAATTATCCGTGTAATTAGCCAAGTAATTCCTAAATGCGTGTAGATTAAAGGAAATTATGTAACCTGGATATGATTGTCTCTGATGAGGCTAAGGTACAAAACATGCGGGTGACGACGATAAGGTTTTTTCTAGCTCCTCGAAAATTAAAATTAAAACGGAACGACATTTCTGGGTCCATTTTGAAGTTTTCGCGCTGTGGCGCTAGCGACTGGAAAAAAACACAAGTAAGAGCGGAGTTGAAGGCTAGGAGGCTGTCCACAGCCCATCTGTTATGTTGGATACTACTCATTGTTTGTTCAATAAAGTTTCTATGGAGAAAAAAAGGGGGCTGTCCACAGCCGCTCACTTCCTGACTACCCGTCCGTCTAAGGACACTACCTTGTGACGTAGGTAGGTAGTGTCCTTATGAGCATCCTTCCCCTGAATTCGGACACAGCAGAAGTCTTGTGCTCATCTTTACTTTTGCTTTCGTTGTCTTATTAGTCATATTAACATTATATTTCACTGGTGCTCCCCGGTGTGTTCCATCACCCTGATTGCCTCATGTGTCATCAGTTTGTTGTCGTCATATCCCCTCATTGTTGTTGTGTGCACTCCCATCTGTTTGCCATCTGTTTGCCATAATGATATAATGACCTTGCCACTTGCCAGGTAATAAAGATGAGTTTTCAATTAAAGTCTGTCTGCCTAGTCTTTCATTTGGGTCCTCTCTCTGCCTGCCACCTAACTGTCTCATGACACAAAGCCTTGCTTAAAATTGAATGTGGCAAAGTGGAAAGCTGTTGTCAGATGTTGTTAGATTCCCATTCATTTCCTATGGCGGTCTGGCTTTTAACCGGGAACACCACAGATGTAACAAAGTTGATTAAAACACTCACAATTCAATAAAAGAGGTGCTCATCACTTTTATATGTTCAAGTGCATAATATGGAGGATGTAGTAAGGCCTCGAGGCAATTGGATGTAAAACACAATATTTATGAATTTTTTAATTTGTAAATCGGTCAGATTTGACCCGACCACGACAGGAAGGCTAGTTACCTCATAACAGAACTTCCTCAACCACACATTATTTATTTGCTGCTTTAGTGAATATTACAGAATAGTGAAAATGGAAATTAAAGAATTTTCTATGAAATGTTTCTTTATAATAGAAAGTGACTCTTTGTCTTAGTCTAGCCATGATATCAAGGTGTGCATTATCAAGTTTTACCACATTGTGGAGACAAAGTATATGTGACTGAGGTCATAAATAACAGGAACATTTTGAGATCTGCTTAAGCATAGTTTGTCATAATTTTGAACAAGTCTGGGGTTTTTTTGTAGTTAAGTCTGTGAGTTTTCTTAAGGTAATGAGAATGTTTCTGTAGTACAAATTGTATTTAATTATTATTTATTGATAGATTTAATATCAAGCAGCCTACAAGTTTTAAACTCATGGAAAACATAATTATTCTTAAACAAAGTCACATTTATTTGCCAAGTGTGTTCAAACATTTAAGAAGCTAGAGTTGAGTAACAAGTGTAATTCTACAAAAATTGAGGATAGCAGTTGATAAAATAAGCAATAGTGAAATGGAATATTGAACTATAATTTGTGTGTGTGTGTGTGTGTGTGTGTGTGTGTGTGTGTGTGTGTGTGTGTGTTTAATCAGACCATACTAGATGTAATGTTCTGGGAGACATTTAATGTGCCTTCAAAGACACTAGAGGGCTGCAGATTACACAAAATGAAAGAGAGATGTACACTGCTGAATGAAATGAAGTCCATACAGTTTCAGTTTTAATGTCGATATGAATTCAGATTGTATTGCTGGCGCCCTCTGGTGTAGTCAGACTATATTCTATATTGTCCAGCAATATGAAGAAGTAATTTTAATCTGCGATGTATACAACAGTTACAGACATCCCTCTTAATTTTATGTGTATTTATATTTAATGTTTTAAGCACTGAACCACACATTTCTTAGACTTCACATTATGTACAGATCAGGTTTAGGCAATCACAATAAATTTACACTGATTTCAATTTCCTTTGGAATGACTTCATAAATGCCTTAAAATACAATGCAGAATTCAAGTTAGTTAATATCGAAACGACACACACAGCTGACCTATAGAACACCAAAAACAAAGTTTGCTTTTTATTCTAGACTTTAAGTACTATAATATTGGAATAAGAGCATAAAGATTAGACTTTTTAATTAAAGTCTACTCTTTCTGAGTCTTAAATACATTTCCCTATTCTCCTATTTTATACAAGTAGTATCATTACCATGCAGTTATGTATAAGATAAATGGTGATATTTTGGTGCTAAACATGAAAATGCTCAATGAGTAAATTTGATCTTTTTAATACTGTAAAAGGGAATAGTTCCTATGTAGCGCTTTATAGAACATGCCTCATTCACCCATTCATACAAGCACTTTTTGCATCATGCCGAAGGATATCTGGCAAGTAGACTACAATAATACGGAGCCTCGCAGGGGACATGGGAGAAAAAAAAAATTAAGACGCACTTTTGCGAGATCTCGCAAAACAAACTCGGGATCTCGCAAAAGTTGAATTCCAACAATGGCGGCAGCTACTTAGTTGTAATATTACTCTTTCTGGGTCACAAAATACACTTTTAAGATATTTTGAGGCGTGAATGTAGTTGTGTAAACGTCAGATACCTGCTCGGTTTACAAGACATCACATATTTGCAAAAGTGCTCCGACGTTTTTGGAGATCTGACACCCACAGCTCGAAGCTAACGGGGGGTCGAGACCTACACAGCCGGGAGGAACACCGCTTTCCCGGCACATCGTGCCTCGACCTCCCGGTCGGCTTCGAGCTGGCGGCCTCCGAAGAATGCGGCTAAAACTTTTGCGAGATCTTGCAATACTTTTGCGAGATCCCGAGTTTGTTTTGTGAGATCTCGCAAAAGTCATTCTTAATTTTTCTTTTCTCCCATGTCCCCTGCGGGGGAATAATACTAATAATAATAATAATAATAATAATAATAATAATAATAATAATAATAATGATTTAATTACACATATTACAATAGTAAATACTCGTTTGATGATAATCAGTGCATAAAAACTGTATCTTATCTGCAGAGCAACACCTGTTTAAGTTACATTATTTGACAACATAATTCTAAAACCAAATCAGAAATGATCATTATCAATCATTATAATTATTCCAACTGCTGTAGTACCTACTAAACAGTGTTTGTTTATTTATTTAGAAAATTGTCATACAACATAAGAAAGCAAAAACGTAATTAACTTCAAGTATGCGTTTACTTTTTATACAATGGTATAATGACAAACATTAATGATAAAGTAACAACGCACACTAAAAAATATTACCTTCAGTCTTTAATCAGATGTTAATTGCTTGTGTTGTTGTTTTCAAAAATTGTTTAATTTCAGAAATTTTAATGTGCACTGCTTTTGGGTTAGGGTTAGAAAAGGACGTGACCGAGTAAACAATAACATACAATATAATTTAACATAACAGGAGGACAATGAAGGTGAAAAATGTCCAACGTTTCAGCATGTTACATCAGATTCTTTTGAAAGAGTGCATTAAGATGAAAACATCCTATTCTTTAAAAAGTTCAACACCTTTTCTCGAATTTCCTTTGTTTTCAAACCATAGATGATTGGATTCAGTGTTGGGGGGAAAATTAAAGTTGACAAACCCATAAATCTTCTGAAATGGGGTGAAACATTATTTAGTCTATATGATATGATGGTGAAAAGACCAAGACACTCCAACAAGAGAAAAACAATCAGATGTGTAGCACATGTCTGCAGAGCTTTGGCTTTTGTATCTGATCGTTTAGATCTAAAGCAAGTTATGAGGATGCGGAGATATGTGTAGAAAACAATTCCATTAGCCACCAATTGTGAAAAAGCAACTATAAAAAGCCCATAAATATTGTTAATAGTTGTGTCAGCACAGACCAAAGTCAACAGAGATGCATTATCACAATAAACGTGAGTCATTTCAGATCGACAACGAGGCAAGCGCAAAAGTAAGAAAAAAAGCACAGCAATTAAAACTAAACAACTCATCCATACAATGGTGATTATTCTCATGATATGGGCATTAGTCATCACAGTACTGTACTGCAGTGGGTAACATATGGCAATGTATCTATCATATGCCATTGCACTCAGATTGAACACAGTGCCTGCTGCATAGATATGGATAAAGAAAGCTTGAGCAACGCAAGCTGAGTATTGCATTATCCCACTGTTTCTCAGTATTTCTTTGATGAGCTGTGGAAAGAGAGCTGATGAACCTATAAGGTCATTAATAGGAAGTTCAGCAGAATTAGGTACATTGGCTGATGCAGAGATTTATTCAGCACAATGGTGAGGATTAGAGTAAGGTTGCAAAATAGTATGATCATGTAACTCAGAGTTGCAAAAAGAAATGCAGGAAAAACACTCTCAGAAGAGAGATTAAAGACATTAATCTGTAAAAAAGAGGATGTGTGTATCGGTTGTTCATTTCTTAGCTTTTGCTACTTATAAAACCCAGAAATCAATCATCACTTCATTGTTTATTAGGGAGAAAATATTTATGCATTTCAATTTAGCAATCACACCAATGAACATAACAACAAAAAAGTAATAAAAAGAGGAAAAAACATTGAATGTTATGATTACATTTTATTCATAAACTGTAATCATGATAACTTCATGCTGGACAACTGAGTCCATGTACACCGCGGTTAAGCATTACACAGTGTATATATGCATTTATGATAACATGTTATAATATTTTTGCCTGTAGTCTGGAATTCAAATACTCAAAGGCAACAGAGCAAAAAAGCATTAATTCACTTCAATGCACAATAAAGATTATATCTAAACCACACACACACAAAGCAGTCATCTTTATCGACTTATGTTAGTGCTGCCTGTGACTACCCGATAAAACATTCAAGGCTTTATAGGTGCGATTTTGAACAGCAGGCAGATCTCTGGAGTATTGGGTGTTATGTTAAAGTTCATCTTTAGTTTGTTAGTTGTGACTTAAGCACTGCCTCACAGGGTTTGTGAAGAATCAAAAATGTATTATGATCTCACTAAGAACATGTACAAACGTGCACGTGGAAATCAAACATAATCGCTCTAATTGAACATTGCAAAAAACAGTATGTGCTCTGTGTTATCACATTTATGCTTGGAACCCTAACATCATCTATTCTTGGCAGGAAACAGTGGTGAAGATCTTTTATGTACAATGCCACCCTATTTTTTCCTTCTTTCTTTAGAAATAAGCTAGACCAAAATGCTCACAGAAATTTTGGAATATTTTTAATATAGAGTCCATAATGAAATGGTCTAGGCAGGTGGCCACGTGGCCAGCGGCTGAGCCAAAACAGTTCTGGTGGGCTGCCGCGTGGCCAGCGGCTGAGCGGGTCCAGAGGTCGATCACGCCGGCGACAAGGTCCAGTCAGCGGCCTGGAAGGTGGCTGCTGACGCCGAATCCAACGTGGATGAGGAGAAGGTGGCGGAGCAGCGGCTGCAGGGCCAGCAGGTGTGGAAACCTCTGGCTGAAGACAGGCCGGGCCAGCAGGTGCGGGAGAGCTCACAGCTGGCTCTGAATGCTGTGGCTGCAGGTCAGGGAACTGAACAGGAGCATGAATGAGTGACTGGGCCAGAGACTGGATAGGAGATTGGGCAACGGGCGATAGACTGGACAGGAGGTGACTCGAGGACAGGAGGTGACTGAGGACAGGAGACTGAGCATCAGGTGACTCGAGGACAGGAGACTGAGCTACTGTTGGTGAGGCTAACGAAGCAAATGGCTGAACTAAAGATGGTGACAGTGCTGCAGCCTGGGCTAGCAAACCTGGTGCTTGAAGTGGAAACAGATCAGCTAGCCTAACTAGAGATTGAGCTAGGGCGTGAAAAGCTGGATGAGGAGGTGGATGACGTGGTAGACTGGTGGGTGGAGAGGCTAGCTCTTCCGAGCATCTAGGGAGGTCAGGCTGGGTTCTGGCTTCCCTCAGCCTGAGTGCTGGGACAGGCACAGGAGGTGGCTGGACACCAGTCACCCCCACCTGAGAAACAGGAATGGGTGTGGAGGTAGACTGGGTCACAGCTGCCCTCGTCCTGGGAGCTGGGAGAAATTATCAGGTTTAATGGTGATAATGTCTTTAGCAGTGGCCTGGGATGGTGGAGCAGTCTCTTCGGAGGCAGGATGGTGAGTATTAATTGGATAGTCCAGAATGTAGTTGAATGGCGAACAGTCTCTGGCTTGCAGTGTGGAGAAAGAAAAAAAAGAGTCGGTTTTGCTCACCGCCAGACACCTCTGCTCCAAGCAGGACGCCGAACGCGGGAGCCTCCGTAGAGCCAATGTGGGAGGCAGAGTCGTCCTAGCACAGCGAGGTGGTAGGTCCCGTGAATGAAGCGGCTGGTGGGCGAGCGAGGAGCGGCGAGAGAGTGAGCGGCGACACCAACTCTCAGCGGCGAATGCTCAGGTGCAGGTGAGGCAGCGGGTGGAGGACTGCGGCGTCCCCGAGGTCCGCCCAGAGCCAGGCGAGTCCCGTCGAAGACCTGCTCCCTCTCCAGAAAGAGCCGCTTTTTCGTCCTGAGCTTCTCTGCCCAAAGGGAAGCGCTGCCTCCTGCCGCTCGAAAAGGTCCGAGTCCACAGAGTGTCTTTGTGGCACACGTCGTGTCATTCTGTAAGGGCTTGTGTCGTGTGTGGATGCAAGGAAACAGGACCCGAATGCTGGAGTCACAGATAGGTGAAGGCTAGTGTTTATTATGATGAGCAGATAAACAGGACATGAAACGGAGGACTGACTGAACTGAAATAGCTGACTAACCTGGCTGGACTGGAAACAGGTATGGCGTAGACAACATCAATGACACGACAAGGACCGAAGGGAACATATACACGTGGAAGCTCCTGTCAGGCATCATAGTGGCTAAGATGAACAGGCACATGGGTCAATAC
>NW_024584025.1:0-28289 GCF_018398535.1 Haplochromis burtoni
GAACAAATAGACTCAAGGACAGCTTTTACAACAGGGCAATAGCCCTAATCAATGTAAATAGCTGACCTGACTGGATACCTCCCTGGACTTTTTTAGGGGGGAGGTAACAATGTTTAAAACAATAACAATAATATTTATATTTATAACAAGGTGCAATAATAATTAATGTGCAATAATAACAGTGTGCAATACACATACACTAATTCTTCTTTTTTATACTAAGTTAATATACTGTGTTGTTTGTTGAGTTGTGATGTGTCATATCGTGTCGTGTTGTGTTATATGTAGTGCCGACGTAGGACAGTTTTTCCAATTTCATTGTACTACTGTACTATGTATGACTGTGCAATGACAATAAAGAGTTATCTTATATAAATTCACGGTTCGGTTCGATACTTTGGTGTGACGGTTAGATATTCTTTCGATACAAAAAAATGTTCATACCTTTTTAATTTGTCA
This sequence comes from Haplochromis burtoni, assembly GCF_018398535.1. Classification (NCBI taxonomy): domain Eukaryota; kingdom Metazoa; phylum Chordata; class Actinopteri; order Cichliformes; family Cichlidae; genus Haplochromis; species Haplochromis burtoni. The sequence continues at coordinate 460 of NW_024584025.1, forward strand.
GTTATTAAAATTATAAATATATATTTTAACTCAAAAGTACAGTATTTAAATTTAATGTTGCTGAAACAACAAAATAATAAAAAATATAAATCTATCTGATTGAGGAATCACTCATCTTTGGAAAAGAGTTTAATACAGAGAAATGGCTCTTTCCAAAATAAAAGCTATACTATACGCTTCTTCTGGGCTATATTCTCAGCAGCATATTAAACATATCAGGTCCCCATAAGAGGAAGAATCATGTGCTAACGGCTGTCGTAGGCTACGTTCACACTGCAGGCGAAAGTGCATCAAATCCGATTTTTTTGACCCTATGCGACCCATATCCGATCATGGTGTGACAGTGTGAACGGCACAAATCCGATATTTTCAAATCCGATCTGGGTCACTTTCGTATGTGGTACTGAATCCGATACATATCCGATGTTTCAGAAAGCGACTGCTGTGTGAACGGTCAAGTCGCATTAAATCCGTCTTTTACGTCACTGACCCAAGACAGACTCCAATTATCAGCGCCGGAGAAGACATCGCAAGCGCTTCCTGGCCATCCAGTGTAGATGTTAGTGAAACTGTTGGGAAGACAACGTGAACATTTTATTTGTACTGTATAATCTGCAGATTCTGACAGAAATCTGCAGCTATCCTCTAAAACAGCAATAAGGATCATTATTAGGTTATTTGGGGTTGGGGTGGCTGAGCAGGTCAGCCACTAATCAGAAGGTCGGTGGTTCGATCCCAGGCTGCCTCCTGGCAGGCTGCCTCCTGTGAATGAATGGGTGAATGACTGAATGTAGTGTAAAGCGCTTTGGGGTCCTATGGACTAGAAAAGCGCTATACAAATGCAGGCCATTTACCATTTACCATTTACATTATTATGTAAATAACAAAATAACTTAAAGCAAAAAATGGGAAACGTAAAGTCCGAAGTCTTTATATTAAGGGCCATCAGTCAAACAATACTGTTTGCTCTGGGTCTAAACAGAGCGCGTTGTGTGTGACGTCTTCTTTTGCGCATGCGGCCACTTTGAGCGTTCACACTAGAGCGCGTTTGCTGTCGCATTTTATTTGTAGTGTGAACAAGCAGACAAAAAAAAATCGGATTTGATCAAAAAATCGGAATTGAGCATTAAGACCTGCAGAGTGAACGTAGCCTAAATGACTCGGGTAAAGTTTGTAGAATGCGTGCTTGTTGTTTTTGTCTTCTTCCACTTGTCTTTGCACTAGGATGATGTCGGCGTAAATGTGCAGTCATATTCGTTGTGTTCCCACTAGTGCTGTCAGCGTTAATCTGAAATGATGTTAACGCCACAACACGGCAAAGTTAACGAGCTACCGCGGATCGCCACGTGCGTGGGGCTGGACGGTGTCAACACGTTAACGAGCAAACTGCGCTAACGCACTAGTTCCCACCAATGTAATTGAGCATTGCGTGGCACATCCAACATACTGTTTTACTTTTGTCCATGACGCGCTTACCTTCAGGGTCATATGTCACATGAAGATCAAAATAATTCCAAAGGCCAGATCTGAACGGTTCAATATCGATACGAGTATCGTTGCATCCCTAATAGATATTTATTTGGGTTGGTGGTTGTATTCCTGAAAGTACTGCTATACTGCGGTTAGCAAAAGCCCATTTCAGAAGAGCAATTCACTGCAGTAATTGGCAAGTAATTTAAAGACCCATATTTATTTTACACAACAGGACAAAAACAACATGTCAAATTCTGAAATTAAGAATTTCATTAAAATGTAACAAGTTTGTACACTTTCCAGCTCTGTGTTTGGGACCTGTGGAGACTCACTGCTATACCTTTGAAAGAAAAAGATTTCCCCTGCTCAACAGTGTGGGCCTTCACATCTGTATATATCCATCAGCATTAATAGGGCCTTCACTGATGTGTAGGTTAGCCATCCCATGTTCAAGATGCAACACAGTTTACTATGATAACAATGGTTCCCCTCCTCTCTAGTCTGCAGATCACAACATCCATGACCAAAACAATTTTAAATTCTGACCGTTTCCACTACACCTCAAAGTTTGAAGATGGAGCTGACAATTTAGCTGTTGACCAATATCACCACTCTTCTGTGCTGTGGGTGAAAGATTAAGATCACAGATACAAAGGGAGGAGAACTGCATCCAGAGGACCAGCGTTTACCTTGGTTTTCTGGAAGTAGTTCTTCAATGTATGTTTCGGCTAATTGTCGTGTTGGAAGATAAATCAACAACCGAATGTTGCTGCTGACTACTTTAACCTCCTAGGACCTGGCGTCCACATATGTGGACATCACATTTTGGGTTATTTAGATTAAAATACTCAATTATGCTCTACAAGGGCCTGATGTCCACTCACGAGGACATTATCCTGCTACTGTTCTATCAATTTTTAAACGAATATCCTCATATGTAGCTCTTATTTTTCTTAAAAACAAAAATAAGGTAAAAAAAAAAAGATCTGGTAATCCTTTGTATTTATGTTCATCGGGCCCCAATATGCCCAACTATCAAAGAGAAATTAAAAATGCATGCCGTGGAAGAGTTTGGGTCTTAGGAGGTTAAGTTTACTTTCAAAATCTTCCTCTTTTCTTCATGATCCCTTTCACCTTGATGAGATTTCCAGTTCTAGACACTCTGAAGCATCCCCACACCTTAATACTCCCACCACTGTGTTTAAATGTGGTGTTCTGTGGATTGTATACCTCTACCTTCTTCCTCCAAACATAAGCAGCATCTCTAAGGCCTAAGAGTAGTAGTTTCGTCTCACCTGACCACAGGTGATACTTTCAGTATGCATAATGTTTCTCCAAGTTATCCTTAGCATACTGTCTGGCTTCAAGGTGTCTCTTCTGCAGAAGTGGACTTTTTCTTGGTGTGCAACTTCACACTCCATTCCTGCGCAGGGTCTCAGTGATTGTCTTATTTGAGACTGCAATTCGTGACTTTGCTAAGTCATTTAGTGTCTTAACAGTTGTTCAAGGGTCTTTGGAACATCTCTCATTCATTTTCTTTCCAGAGTTTGAAATCTTTTGTTTCCTACTTCTGCCAGGCTTGTTCTGTACTGTTAAGCCCTCTTTGAATTTTTCTGTGATACTTCTGGCTCCAGTTCTTGAAACGTGGATATGCTATGGTCATTGTGTATACCCATCTCCTGCTTTGTGAGCACAACAACTTTTCTTCTCAAGTCTAAACTGATTTCTTTTGTTTCTGGCATGATGCTTTCTCAAGTGACAGCTCCAACCCTTGCCTGATATTTTAATACTCAGAATAAATTAGAACATAACCCTGTGTTTTAGCTGGATTTTACAAGCTTTAAAGATAACAAAGTTAAAACACAACATTGAACACTAGTGATTCGTGTTTTGGCTCAATCAAAAAGTCAGATTTTAGGGTGCTAATAATATCGAACCTGGTAATATTTTTCTAAGAAATCTGTTATTCTGTTATTGTGTGTAAACAGAAAAACAATATGCTTTCCAAAGTATTAGCATGTGTAAAAAGGCTATGTTGAAAATCCCTTGAACAACTTGGAAAACGTTGACAAAACTTCTGCCCTCTGCAGGTGGTAAAAGGTGTTGCCAAATATATCTGTGTGGCCTGTCCAGGTGCAGTCTATGTATGCTAAACACAGTGAAAATATTACATCTTCAAAATAGAAATACTATCTATGTTAGTGTAGAGGATGTGAAAAATTCCTCTTTTTTAACTCACTTTATCCCACAGAGACTGCAGCTCCTCCTGACCTCCCAAATCCCAGAACATTAGACGAGCCTTGCCAACATCAATTGTGCCAACTGTAAAGGAAAGCAAGAGATTCCCAAAAATGTTATAGATCAGCAGTTTAAATCAAGAACGTTCTGTGAGCTAGAAAGAAAGGTAGCATTAGAACATGAAAGATTACATAATTGCATTGATTTGTCCTTTTCTATACCATAACGGTTAAAATATGAAATTACAATTAATTCCTGCAGTTACTCATCAAAAAAGAACTAATAATCATTTTTCATTGTTAAGCAGTAATTACACACTCAAAAAGCAAGCGATTCCTGCTACTTTGACAAGGCAGGAGAAAACTGTGAAAGAGGTCATGCTGAAGCAAGCCTAACACTGTTACATTCACTTACTGTTCAGGCCAACTGTAGTGGTGATCTTGGATAAAGTCATCCCCTTGTAATTCTTACTAAACTTTGTTTTGGTCTGTTCCAGGAAAGTCTACAGACACAGAAAATAAGAGTAACCATTGACTGGTGAATTACTCAGGTGATGAGCACTGTGTAAGTATCTGTGCATGTGTAAAACAAAATTAGCTAAACTTCAGGCAGCTCATTTGCAGGTGGTGGCCACAGACTCTCTTTCTCCTGCCTGATTTTTTCACTTTTGCTAGTGTCCTTGTCTTTGACAGGATCAAGTGGGACAGTTCATTCAGGCAGTCTAACCCCTTTAGAGTGGCACATTCATAAGTGATTTCTTATTGTTTATGCTCCATTAATGGCCAGATTGATAACCGTCATTTACTTTAATTTTTTCACCCACTTATTTAGCTCAATCATCCAGGTAAGTTAATCCGTTCTGTAACTTAGGTTTTGTCCTATTTACTGTTCATGATTTCTTGAGACAAAGAGAGCGATAGACCACAAAGATAACGTAAACAAGAGAACATAACACCGCTTTCAATGCTATGTGCATAACCCAGTTAACCAATTATATAACACAACATCACTTTGATACCGTTTTTCCGGCGTTATCCAGTCCCAGGATCAAAACGCAGTATTCATCCTTCTGGAACATGTACTTATATAATCCAGATAATAAAGTGTACATCTTGAAAAAAGTAAACATAAACAAAAACGCGTCCGTGTTCGCTAGTCCTAATGTTGGCTAGGTAGCTTAGCTTAGCTATGAGGCTACACAAGCAACACGCGCCACTGTGGCTTCATTATACTCCCACTAAACATGCCTGTGTGCGAATAGGGGTAGAATAACATGTATGCACTCATAAAACAAGTCGGAAAGCCGTCGTTTAAAAGCACACTTCTACTATGATAGTCTGAACACAATGCTGTTTCTACGTGTCACGTATCTAGGAAGTGCAACTGTATGAATTATGGGAAATGAAGTACATATGGATTCTACCACATTACGTTAGGTGGCGGTGTTTTAGATATAAAACTTCGTTTCCCAGGAGGAAGTTCGAAAGCGTGTTACATCATTTTAAAGAAAAACGCAACAAATATAGAATGAATTGATTTGTTCCAGTAGCTGTAGAAAGTTCAGAACCAGAGCGTTATTAAGTGAGTGCTGACAGTCTCAATAACTGTTTGTTTTTTAATGACGTTTCATCTCTCAGCCATTCAGAAGCGAGGACCTGCAAAGACAGTAAAACATTCTCTACTACAGCGTCACTTAACTTATATTAAAACCCTGACTTCATTCCTTCACCAAGCAGTAAGTCATGTTTTACTTAGGGCTTAAATACTTATTCATTTAATGTAATGCAAATCATGGACTTCTTTTGTCTTTCGGGGGGTGGGAAATATTCCATCTCTCTCTGTAAGAATAAAATGACCATGTTACCATAAAAATTAGAGACTTGTTTGTTTTTGTTTTTTTTTTGGGGGGGGTTGTAAATAAGCAGGCTTAAAATTCAGCAGTGGAACAAGTAATTATATCCCCTACTGTTTATGGATGCTGCTGAGTTTAAAGTGAAATAGGCTGAATGACAATTTGAACATTCCCTTCATTAAAATACATTGTAAATATTTTACAACTTAAAGTTTACAGTGGGTGACACCATATATTTAAATAATGCGATATATATATATATTATTATATATATATATATATATATATATATATATAATATCAAGTTAAATATTTTATCCATCTTTCCACTTTCTTCTGCTAATCTGGACCCAGGTCACGGGGGCACCAGGCTAAGCAGAGAAGCCTACATCTCCCTCTCCCTAGCCACCTCCTCCTGCTCCAAGGCGTTCCCAGGCCAGCCAAGAGATATGGGCTGTTTTCCAATTTAGGGGCTGCATCATTCGGAGGACCCGGCCTTTTTGGTCTACGTGGGCCGGGTCTTTGGAAGACCAAGAAGGCCTGAAGTGCGAGGCTTGTGAAATGGGACAGTCTAGCCTCCATCGCACTGCTCAGTTTGCCAAGCAACCTGAGCAGCGCAGCTGTTTGACAGAAATGAAGGAGAAATTTGTTTTTACATGTGCTTTGTTTGATTAGTTGAGTATCTGAGGCTGAGATCACAGGACTGTAAAACATGATTGTTGGGCTTCATTTCTGTACTGAACAGTCATTTCAAGGTTAGCTAGTAAATATCAATTAGCTAATGTTGTTCATGAGACTAAAATCATCTCACTTTGGTAATGTAAATATAATATGGTCAACAGCAAAGTTATTATATTAATCATTATTAGTTATTACAGCAGTGAACATGAACTCTGTGTCAAATACTGAGCTTCAGTAAAGATTCAAGTTGCATTATTTATATTTCCTATCACCTTAAATCTTCACTCAAAGACAAGTATCTTTGACAGTGTATATATAGATGTATTATATATAAGAGACAAATATTGTTCTTTTAATATGTTGGCATTACTAAATTTGGCTCAATGCTTACATATATGTGTAAAAAGCAAATGTACGAGCTGTGATAACTGTGTCTGATAGAATGAAGAGTAGACTGATATATGAAATATTCCTTTATTGGGTGAGAAAATCAGACCATGTCATAACTGCTTTAAGTCACACAGAATAGATATCAGAGCCTTAAACAGGCTGACTTCTGCTAAATGGGTCAAACTGGGCAGAAAGTCTACAAACACATAACATCCTTATAGAATATGATGTAACACTATAGATCAACTTACCTCAGAATATATAAAGCATATAAACAATTACAGCAATATGATGCAACAAACACAGCAGTGCTACTATCCAAAATACTCAAAGCTTCATAGAACTGAAACAAACATTTATTTTTAGGCTCCATTCTGCTGCTGATACATACTTTAGGTTTCTGAACATTAAACTTTTAGGGGAACGTAACAAGTGGGGGCTCGTCCAGGATAGTTGAAAAGGGAGTTTTGAGTTGGAATTGGTTTTTGATTATCTTGCTTTTTTCACCTTTAGAGATTCAACTTCCCAGTTTAGTTAGGTGAGTGTCCAGCTGAGCTTTGTTTTAAGCCTTTCATAGTGTGTAACTTGAAAGCCCTGAGTACTTTCTCCCACACTGAAAACACTGGGATGATACAATTATTTAAACATTACCTAATAAGACTGATTCAGGACAGACAATTGGTTATTTCTGCCTTTTGCAGAAAGGCTTAATGCAGTTTTTTGATTTTTCACAAAGTGTATTGTAACAAAAATCAGCTGATTTAAAAAGCTTGATCAGTGTATGACATGATTAACTGTCAATATCCACAGGGAGAGTTAAAATATGAATAAAAATTAAAGTGTTGAAAAAGCAGCTTGTTAAACAATTGTGGTGGGGGTGCTGAGCCTGCATCTGTTCAACTAGCCTGTTTTATGGACATGTGCCTTTGCCTCTGATTCTGCTAAAATCGTTTATTTGGTGCAAATTATGACTGGCCGGGCGCTTCAATGGGCTCAGGCAGTTTTAAATACCCAGCCCTCTGTGTCATATGACGTCTTTCTCAGCAAGTTTCGCTGTGTATTTGATAAAGGCGCTAGCTCGGATGCCGCAGGTCATCGCATGTTTTCTCTGAAGCAAGGTAGGAGGAGTGTTGCTGACTTTTCCGTGGAGTTCTGGATCCTGGCGGAGGAGTCGGGCTGGGAGGAGAAAGCACTGCATGGAGCCTTCCTCAACAGCCTTAACAAGAATATTAAGCGTGAGTTAGCAACCAAGGAACTGCCTAAAGCTTTGTCTGCTCTAATCAATATGTGTATTAACTTAGACGACCACATGCGGGAGTTCGGCAAAAGAACCTTCCTACTCTGATGTGGAGAAGTGAGGAGGAGGAGCAACACGGGGATGAAGAGCAACCCATGCAGCTTGGCGGAGCCAAGCTTTCATCCTCTAGACTGGGGCGCAAACAACGGACTGGTGAGTGCTTTCTTTCTGGAAAAAGAGGACATTTTGTTGACTCCTGCCCGGACCCGGACGAGCCCCCATGTTACGGCCCTAGCTGGGCCTCCTCTTGAATGTCCCGTTTGTGGGCGTGTCCCACTACCTCTTCTGCCTGAGGTGCCACCTTTCCCTCTTGTGCAGCTGACTCTTGTCAGTAGTTAAAGAGATTTAAGCCCAGGGAAAGGTGAGCTCTGGGCCAGAGTGCCATTAGTGTGGTTACAGCTAGTGAGCTGAGTGCTTTGGGGTGTTTCCAGCTAGTGAGCTGTGTTTTTGTGGTTTTCAGCTAGTGAGCTGCGTGTCTGTGTTTGCAGCTTGTGAGCTGCACTCTTTTTGACTTACTTTGTGCTTTATTGACTAACATTTGAGTTTAGTTTGTTTTCTTAAATGGTGATAGCGGCTTGTCCGTCTCTTTTAGTTGAGCTATTTTAATAAAACTCTTCAATTTAACCCTTTTGCCTCCTTGACTCCTTTTTCTGACCCGGACACTTATTGTTACTTCCCCCTCACCGCCTGGACCCTTTTAGGGGAACGTAACAAGGCACGGGTACATCCAAGGACCTTCCTACTCTGATGTGGAGAAGTGAGGAGAAGGAGCAACACGGGGATGAAGAGCAACCCATGCAGCTTGGCGGTCCTCTAGACTGGGGCGCAAACAATGGACTGGTGAGTGCTTTCTTTGTGGAAAAAGAGGACATTTTGTTGACTCCTGCCCAGACCGAGTAAAAGAGTCGGCCCGTCAGTAATTGTGGGGATACTGGCGGGCGCCACAACAAAAGTGTTCCCTCACCTCAGCTGCCCTGCTAAATTAATGTCTCACTCCCTCACTCACTCCTGCTGCGCACTCATTGACTCTGGTTCTGAACAAAATTTCCTAGACGAAGAGTTAGCCAAGATCTTAGGCCTGCCCCTACTTCCCCTTCCAGAGGTCCTGAAGGTCTCAGCCTTAAATGGCGGCCATCTAGCCTCCGTCACACATCGCACTCAGGAGGTTACACTCATTATTTCGGGAAATCACTCTGAGAAAATCAGTTTATACGTATTCAAAGCCCCCCACACCCCACTGGTACTGGGATTTCCGTGGCTCCAACTTCACAACCCCCAAATCGACTAGGCCAAAGGGTATGTAACCGACTGGAGCACGCGGTGTCATGAACAATGTTTACTTGCCGCTGTCCCGGACAATCCCGGGACCGCCTCTGCGAAAAGCTCCTCACCCCCCGACCTTTCCTTGGTGCCCGCCGAATACCACGACCTCGGCCAGGTATTCAGCAAAAGTAAGGTGTTGTCTTTGCCTCCACATCGGCCTTACGACTGTGGAATTGACCTACTCCCAGGCGCTCCCCTGCCAACAAGTTGGCTCTACAGTCTGTCTAAACCGGAACGCGAGACCATGGAACGCTACATAACGGAGTCTCTGGCCGCAGGTATTATTCGCCCATCTACTTTGCCTTTAGCAGCAGGATTCTTTTTTGTAAAAAAGAAAGATAAGAGCCTGCGTCCCTGCACTGACTTTCGAGGGCTGAACAAGATCACTGTTAGGAATAAATATCCACTCCCCCTGCTGGCCTCAGCATTCGAACTACTACAGGGAGCGCTCCTGTTCACCAAACTGGATCTTCAGAACGCCTATCATCTGGTTTGCATCCGCAAGGGTGACGAGTGGAAGACGGCTTTCAACACCCACCTGGAGCACTTCGAATACTTAGTGATGCCTTTCGGTCTTGGTAACGCCCCTGCAGTCTTCCAGGCCCTGATTAATGATGTGCTCAGGGACTTTATTAACCATTTTGTCTTCGTGTATCTGGATGACATTCTGATTTTTTCCAGGTCGCAGTCTGAGCACATCAACCATGTACGTCTGGTTCTACGGCGCCTATTGGAGAACCGCCTTTTTGTGAAAGCGGAAAAATGTGAGTTCCATGTGCAAACTGTTTCTTTTCTGGGTTTCATTGTGGAACAGGGGCGTTTGCGAGCTGACCTGGCCAAAGTCAAAGCCGTAGTGGAATGGCCTATTCCCAAGACCCGCAAGGAGGTGCAGAGGTTCCTGGGCTTCGCCAATTTCTACCGCTACTTTATCAGGGATTTCAGCAAGGTAGCCCTCCCTCTAACCAACCTAACTTATCCTAAGTTGTCTTTCCAGTGGTCCTCCGCAGCCCAGCAAGGTTTGATCGGAGGAATGGCGACATTGGCTGGAGGGCACTGAGCAGCCTTTCGTGGTGTAGACGGACCACAAAAATCTGGCGTATCTCCAGGCAGCCAAGCGACTCAACGCCCGACAAGCCAGGAGGGCATTGTTTTTTACCCGTTTTCACTTCTCCATTACTTACAGGCCCGGTTCTAGGAACACTAAGCCAGACGCGTTGTCGCGCCAGTTCGCACCTGTGACCGATGAGGATGAGAAGGAAAAACCCATCCTGCCCCCCACCTGCATTGTGGGTGCACTGACATGGGTGGTCAGGGACGCCCAGCGACAGGAGCCCGACCCTGGCACGGGCCCGAAAGGGAAACTGTATGTTCCCGCCACAGCGCGTAGTCAGGTCATTCACTGGGAACATACTGCCAAGTTTTCGTGCCACCCAGGTAAAAATCGCACTGTCTCCTTTCTACAACGTTTGTTTTGGTGGCCCTCTCTTATTCTCGATGTCCAGAACTATGTTGCGGCATGCCCGGTGTGCGCAAAGAACAAAACCTCCAACTCACCTGCTTCTGGCCTCCTGCGACCGTTGCCCACTCCAAAACGCCCGTGGTCGCACATCGTCACCGGCTTGCCTCCCTCTTCAGGTAACACCTCCATTCTAACCATTGTTGACCATTTTTCCAAGGCCGCCCACTTCATTGCTCTGCCCAAGCTCCCTTCTGCCTTGGAGACGGCCCAGTTACTGACGCAGCATGTGTTTCGGCTCCATGGCATACCCCAGGACATCGTTTCCGACCATGGCGGGCCACGCGCGCAGCACTCCTGAGAACGGCTGAGCGGAATAAGGCATTGGCGGATTGCCGTCGCGCTCCTGCTCCGGATTATCGGGTCGGCCAACGGGTGTGGCTCTCCAGCAAGCACATCCCTCTTCGGACTGAGTCCAAGAAACTGGCCCCTCGGACTCTTGGCCCCTTTGCCATCCAGGAGGTCCTGAACCCGGTGACGGTCCGGCTGGCCCTTCCGCCTCCTATGAAGGTACATAACGTCTTCCATGTTTCTTATGTTAGGCCCGTCCGGACCAGCCCTTTGTGCCCGCCCTCCAGGCCCCCGCCACCCTCCCGGGTTATCGACGGCGCCCCGGCGTATTCCATTACTCGCATAATGGATGCCCGGCGCCGCGGTAGGGGCTTTCAGTTTTTGGTGGATTGGGAGGGGTACGGTCCGGAAGAACGTTCTTGGGTGCCGCGGTCTGCCGTTCTCGATCATCGCATGGTGAGAGAATTCCGCCGCTGGCATCCGGACAGGTTTGCCAGGTCGCCCGGGGGCTCCCGTTAGAGGGGGGGTACTGTCACGGTCGGACGGTTCTTTCCGGACGACCCTGCTTGTGTTTATGTTTTCTGTGTGTGTGTGTTTGCTTCTCCCTCCCTGGTCCTCGGGGCTGTTTACGGAAGTGCGTGCCGTGGGAGAGGCGTGTCCTGGCGACTGTCGTCATTGGGAGTCCCTCTTCGCTGTTGCCAGCCCACCTGCAGCTGATTACCTGACCAGCGGTTGGTAATCATTCCTCCAGGCTGGAAAGGGGGATTTAACCTGGACCTGCGGCGACAGTCAACGTGGGATTATTACTCCGAACTGGTATAGTCTGTGCGAGCAGTGTGAGCTTGTTATTCGGCTAGCGTGTGGCTAACGCTGGATTTTCCTTCTTCCTCCAGGAGGGGCGAGCGGAGAAGCGAGTTGGGGAGCACACACACTAAGGGAGTTACAACAAATCAAATCAAATCAAATCACTTTTATTGTCACATCACATGTGCAGGTACATTGGTACAGCACATGTGAGTGAAATTCTTGTGTGCGAGCTTCACAAGCAACAGAGTTGTGCAAAATACAATAATGTAAACAAGCAAAATACAAGAATGGCTACATCTGAAACTAATAAATATATGTACAATATATAATAGTATATGCATTTCTGGATGTGTATACTAAATATTTTTCTACGGTGTTGGTGTGTGTGTGTGTGTGTGTGTGTACACATATTTTACAAATTAAATAGAGTAAACAATAAATAAAAATAAAATAAAATATACAGAGTGAGACATGTGCAAAACAGTGGCATTACTGTACAGTATGGAGTGCATAATGTTAAAGTTCCAGTAGTGAAGCTGAGGTGTCTATGAGTGTTCAGCAGTCTGATGGCCTGATGGAAGAAAGCTGTCTCTCAGTCTGCTGGTACGGGACCGGATGCTGCAGAACCTCCTTCCTGATGGAAGAGTCTGAACAGTTTATGGCTGGGGTGACTGGAGTCCTTGATGATCCTCCCCGCTTTCCTCAGGCACCGCTTCCTGTAGATGTCTTGGAGGGAGGGAAGCTCACCTCCAATTATCCGTTCAGAGCACCGCACTACTCGCTGGAGAGCTTTGCGTTGTAGGCGGTGCTGTTGCCATACCAGGTGGTGATGCATCCAGTGAGGATGCTCTCAATGGCACAGTGATAGAAGGTCCTGAGGATGCGGAGGGCTCATGCCAAATCTTTTCAGTCTCCTGAGAAAGAAGAGGCGCTGCTGCGCCTTCTTCACTGTTTTGTTTGTGTGTACTGACCACGTAAGATCCTCAGCCAGATGTACACCAAGGAACCGGAAGCTGCTCACTCTCTCCACAGCAGCGCCGTTGATGGTGATGGGGGTGTGTACTTCTCTGCACCTCCGGAAGTCCACTATCAACTCCTTTGTCTTTGCGACGTTGAGGGTGAGATGGTTGTCTTGACACCAGTGGGTCAGGGCGCTGACCTCCTCCCTGTAAGCCGTCTCATCACCGTTGGTGATAAGACCCACCACTGTAGTGTCGTCCGCAAACTTCACAATGATGTTGGAGTTGTTAGTGGCTGTGCAGTCGTAGGTGTAGAGTGAGTACAGGAGAGGGCTCAGTACACACCCCTGTGGAGCACCAGTGTTCAGTGTGATGGGGGATGAGGTGATGCTGCCCAGTCTGACCACTTGGCGTCTGTCAGACAGGAAGCTAAGGATCCAGCTGCAGAGGGAGCTGCTCAGTCCTAGATCCTGCAGTTTCCTGTCCAGCTTCGAGGGAACGATGGTATTGAATGCTGAGCTGTAATCTACAAACAGCATTCTCACATACGTGTCTCTCTTCTCCAGGTGTGACAGGGCAGTGTGTAGTGTCAGGGCTATGGCATCATCAGTGGACCTGTTGTGGCGGTATGCGAACTGTAGAGGGTCCAGTGAGTCGGGTAGTGCAGAGCAGATGAAGTCCCTGACCAGCTTCTCGAAGCATTTGCTTACGATGGGGGTCAGGGCTACAGGTCGCCAGTCGTTCAATGAGGAGATGGTGGAGGATTTGGGTACAGGGACGATGGTGGCCATTTTGAAGCAGGCTGGGACTACAGACAGAGAGAGGGAAAGGTTGAAGATGTGCGTGAACACTCCAGCCAGCTGAGCCGCGCATGACTTGAGGACGCGGCCGGGAATCCCGTCCGGACCAGTAGCTTTGCGTGCGTTCACCTTCCTGAAGCACCTCCGCACATCCTCCTCAGACACAGTGTGCGCACTGACGTCATCCGCGGTGCGCACACTGTCCGGTCTCATGGTGTTCGCTGTGTCGAATCTAGCGTAGAATACGTTTAGATCCTCACACAGAGAGGCCGTGGTCTGCGGTGTGCTGGTTTTCCCTCTAAAGTCTGTGATCGTGTTTAGTCCCTGCCACATACTCCGAGGGTTGTCAAACTGTTGCTCCACCCTGTCCCTGTACTCACGTTTGGCTGCTTTGATCGTCTTCCGGAGTTGGTAATGTGCGTGTTTGTAGTCCGATGTGTTCGCGGAGGCAAAGGCGGTGCTCCGTGCCGCCAGTGCCGCGCGAACATCTCCGTTAATCCAGGGTTTTTGATTTGGGAAGGATTTAACTGTTCTGGATGGGACGACATCTTCCACGCATTTCCTGATAAATCCGCAGACTGAGTCTGTGTATTCATCAATGTCCCTAGCAGCCACGTGAAACATTTCCCAGTCCGCGTGATCAAAACAGTCCCGCAGCGCAGACTCCGATTGGTCCGTCCAACAGTGCACCGCCCTCCGGGTTGGAGCTTCCTGTTTCAGCTTCTGCCTGTAGGCGGGCAGGAGCAGGATGGAGCGGTGATCTGATTGGCCGAATGGGGCGCGGGGGAGGGCTTTGTACGCATCCCGGAAAGAGGTGTAGCAGTGGTCGAGTAGCCGGTCTCCACGAGTGTTAAAATGGATGTGTTGGTGGAGTTTGGGTGAGACTTTCTTCAGGTTTCCCTTATTAAAGTCTCCGGCTGTGATAAACGCTGCCTCTGGGTGTGCGGTTTCCTCGCTGCTGATCGCGCTGTACAGTTCCCTGAGTGCTCGGTCAGTGTCGGCTTGTGGGGGAATGTAAACAGCCGTAATAATCACTGCTGTAAATTCCCTCGGTAGCCAGAATGGCCGGCACTTAATCATCAGGTACTCCAGGTCCGGTGAGCAGAAGGATTTGACCGGGTGCACGTTCGCATAATCACACCAGCTGTTGTTGATCATGAAACACACACCACCGCCTCTGCTTTTCCCAGTAAGATCCTGTGACCTGTCCGCGCGATGCACGGAGAACCCCGGTAGTTGTATTGCGGAGTCCGGTACCTTGTCCGATAGCCAGGTTTCTGTGAGGCAGATCACGCAGCAGTCCCGCATCTCTCGCTGGAATGAGATCCGTGCCCGAAGCTCGCACAGCTTGTTCTCCAGAGACTGCACATTAGCCAGTAATAAACTGGGTAACGGTGGTCTGTTAGTGCGCCGTCTCAGTCGAACCAGAACGCCAGATCTTCTCCCTCTGCGTCGGCGTTTGCGGCCTCCAGGGCCAGAGAACAAAGGCGTCTCAGGTGAGATGAATGGGGGGTCTGCAAACGGAGCGTCCGTGTTGCAAAACTTGAACTCCGGAAAGTTATAAGAAAGACCGTCTTTTATGTCCAGTAAGGTTTGTCGGTCGTACACAAGGAGACATGTGCTCTCGCGAAAAAATGAAGGAAAAGTAAAATTAAACACAGAAAAAAGCTGTTGCTTGGGGGAGCTCGCGACAATGCACACTCGGGAGTTACTACACGGAACGCACTGGGAGCAAGGGACGAGCACGATTGGAAAATTGCACTTTTGAATGGATTGTTGGACTTGTCTGTTTCACTGTAAATAAACGCACTGTGTTTCTGTGAGCAAGAACCGCGCCTGGGTCCCTCTTTTCCGACATTAGCAGTATTTGGCTCTCAAAGGTTGGCCAGCTGCACTCATCTGATGGATAAAAAATAATATGTATTCTTTTCCTCCTTATATCATCTCACTCACTAGATCACTAGATTCATAATAGAAATGAGGAAAAGCGAAGCCCAAATTTAAGCAAAGTTGTGCGAAGTAGTGTAGTAGTGCTGCATGCTGGTGAGCCAACCAGGTGAGGATAGAGCTAACGAGTTTGATTTGTTTTTTTTTTTTTTGCCTGTCCTCATTTGGTTCTTTAGCAGTCAGAATCTGTTGTCTGAAGACCAACAAGGATACCCAATGGATTTACTTTGCCAAATGGATTCATCACGGCCTTGCCGTATTGGTCCATTTGATCGACCTTTGTTGTTATTATTTATTTTATTTCTATTTTCAAGTTGTTACAGACGGGACATACATGACTGAGGGATAGGAAAGGGAGAAAGAAAGATGAAGGAAAAGAAAAACAGAGGGGAAGAGGGACAGTGAGAAAGGGCAGTTAAAAAGAGAAAGAAAAAAAATTGAATCTTGTTTTTCAATAGATTCGACACCACAGTGTCTGCTCACCCCCACAACCTCACCTGTAGTCAGCTGCGAATCCAGAGCCACACCACTGTGCCAGCCTCTCTCTCACATGGCGCTGTTGCCTCCGGATCCCATCCCCCATCACTTTCACTCAATACCAGGTTCAGATGGCAAATGAGGAGACTCCACTCAGGCCAGTCTGCTGGACCAGACAGAGTGAGTCCCCTCGTCCTCAAGTCCTGTGCCCCCCAGCTTTGTGGAGTCTTCCATAAACTGTTCATACTGAGTCTGACTCTACAGGGCGTCCCTGTACCAAAGACGCCACGCCTCAGCGGCCACCAGGATTACAGGCCTGTGGCACTGACCTCCCACATCATGAAGACCCTGGAAAGGTTCATCCTGACCAGCTAGTTCAGACCCATTGTACAGACCTACATCTGGATCCCCTTCAGTTCGCTTATCAGCCTCGTCTCGGAACTGAGGACGCCATCATCTACCTGCTCAATCGTGTCTACACCCATCTGGACCAGCCAGCGAGCACTGTGAGGGTCATGTTTTTTGACTTTTCCAGTGCTTTCAACACCATCAGGCCGACCCTCCTGGGTGATAAGTTAGCAGCGATGCAGGTGGATGCTTCTCTGGTGTCCTGGATTGTTGATTACCTGACAGGAAGACCACAATATGTGCGTCTTCCACATTGTGTGCCTGACAAGGTGATCAGCAACACAGGGGCACCACAAGCGACTGTCCTCTCTCCCTTCCTCTTCACCCTCTACACCACAGACTTCAACCACTGCACGGAGACCTGTGTGAGTACAAGAAAATAATTATTAGAATATAATGTGTTTAATTTGCTTAGATGAGAGGGTCCAGCAATAGAGGAATAGGGAAGGATTTGTTTGTGTGTTTCATTATGTTCTTATTTTCCTATTTGAATTAGAAGACCCAGATGCCATGTTGCAATGCTATACTGCTATGGTAGCCAATGTTTCAAATGCAGGTTTGACAGGTTTGTGAGTGTACACTTTATCCAAAACCTAGTGAGGGTTTACTCATGTTTACCACTGGGTGGCTGAAGCTCAGGAGGTAGAGCAGGTCACCTACTGATCGGAAGGTTAGTGGTTCGATCCCTGGCTCCTCCAGTCTGCATGTCAAGAGTGTGAATGTAGTTAGAAAGCAGTCAGTTTAGAGAAAGGGTGTGAATGTGGCATGTTGTATAGAGCACTTTGAGTAATCCGGGAGGGTAGAAAAGTGCTATGTAACAATCAGTCCATTTACTGTTTGAACCGAGTTTTGTCATGTTACTTTTACACTGTTATGTTCTGGCACATGTTGTTATTAGGCACACATTAGGCTGACATCTGGGGCCAGAGCTGAAACTGTTCTGGGCCAGCACAGGACCAGCAGTGTGTCTGCAACTGGTCTTGTGCTGGCCCATGTGTTGGCCACCTCTGGTAAACCAGATCTGGGCCACCAGAGGGCCGTCGTTCTTTGCGGTATGTGGGCCATGAGTAAGCACATTGTTTGATTATAATGGTATTACAAGTTTATATACACTCACACACACACACAAACACACACACACACACACACACACATATATATATATAATGGACAGATCTGGGCCATAGCAATTTTGTGGAATGAATTATGTAAAAAACAGAAGCATCAAAATGTACTGAAAATGAACATAAAGTAAAGTCTAAAGTTCCATGGCTTTAAACAGCCAGAGAACACAATGCCCAGCTTAGAGCGACTAAAAGTAACTTCTTTGAACTTTCTGTCATTCTGCATCTATATCAAAAATCCACTAAAAATAGTCATTTGAAAATTTTTTTTGTCATTTTCGAATATTCGCTCCTTGACAACCGCTGAGATGTTGTCTGTCCAGGAGATGTCAGCAGAGATGAGGACACCAAGGAACTGGAAGGTGTGGACCCTCTCCACACACTCCCCGTTGATGTAAAGGGGGGCTAAGTCAGTGCTGTGTCTCCTGAAGTCAACAATGACCTCTTTGGTTTTCTCAGTGCCAGGTTGTTTTCTGAACACCATGCTGCCAACTTCAGGACTTCCTCTCTGTAGTCTGCCTCGTCTCCCTTTGAGATGAGTCCGACTACCGTGGTGTCATCAGCAAACTTGATGATGAGATTGTTGTTGTGGGTCGAACTGCAGTCGTGGGTGTAGAGAGAATACAGGAGGGGGCTCAGCACACAGCCCTGTGGGGAGCCGGTGCTCAGTGTGCGAGTGGAGGAGAGATGAGGGCCGAGTCTTACAGTCTGGGGCCGTTCATGAGAAAGTCCTTTATCCAGACACATGTGAGATGGGAGAGGCCAAGAGTGACCAGTTTGGTGATGAGGGTGTCCAGGATGACTGTATTGAAAGCTGAGCTGTAGTTGTCATGATTCGGCTGTGTGGCAGGCAGGAGAGGACCCAAACGCAAACTCACAGAGGCAAAAGGTAAATTCAAAAACACAGCTTTAATGCTGGCATAAAGTGAAACACAAAAAACAGTACTAAACTTAAACTGGGGAGACTAAAGCACGAGGAGCCACAGGGAAAAATCACACAGCTATGAGGGCGACTACGACACTGACAAAGAGAAACACAGAGTTTAAATACACAGAGGGATAACGAGGGAATGAGACACAGAAGGGGAGCACAGCTGGGAAACACTCAAACTAGAAACACTCACATGAGGCATGGACCTACAAAGTAAAACAGGAAACACATTGACTGAATTCTAAACATGCAAACTTAACAGCAACAGGGGAGACATAACATGGAACACAGGGAAGCCATATGACAAAGCCAAAGAGCAAAACCTAAGATAACCATAACTGAGATCTAGGGAACACGAAACAGTACCACAAAGGACTCAAAACATAAACCATGATATAAAAGCACAGGATCTCTTCCAAAAATAGGAAACATAATGAGACGCAGACATGATAACCGGAACTTAACAACGTAAGACACAGACATGAAACACATGAAGAGCAGGGGAGACTTAACATGGGTTGGAAACACAAGGGGGAACTAATAAGCAAATGAACATAGGAGGCCTAATGAGCTTAACATACTATACACATTAAGATGAACTAAAACTCAAAACACTGGGTCCTAAGACCCAGGATCGTGACAGTAGTCCACAAAGAGCATTTGGACGTAGCTCTGCTGCTGCTCTAGGCAGGCACGTGCAGGGGGGCTAGAGGGGCTTGAGCACCCGCCCCTTTCCTGATGGGTGCCCAAAGTGCCCTTTTTAAAAAAAAATTATTTATTTTTTTTATGTGTGTGTGCGTGCGGAGTCCTGTCTGTGCCCCTCAACAATAATATTTAACTATTAATCACAGTTTTGCTAAATAAAAGGATCTGGCTTGCATCAGTCACATGATCACATTTAACCAATGATCGCCCTTGACGGCAGAACGCGCTGGTTACGAGCCGGGAACGAGCTCACAAAGAGCACGCGCATTTTTAGCGGTCCGGAGCTGCAGGAGAAACACAAGTTAACTCAGAGACACAGACTGATGCGACAAAACCAGTAAGTAGGTGTACAGCGCACACTGTAGTGTGTAGCACACAGGAGTATTAGCTTATTACGTACACGTTGGTAAGCTGTCTTGTTGCAACTGACGAACTGAAACAAACGAGCGTGCTGTGTGTGCAACAGCGCGACAAACATTACCTGTCCTTTTATTAACTGCACAAGTAGTGCTGGTCATAGCTGCTGGCTACCTGTGTAAGGCTGTCATGGGTCTGTAGCTCTGTCACCGTTTTAGGGAACATATTTAGTTTTAAAGTAAGTTTCCGGGCTTTTCCTGCCTTTCTGGAGGGATTATATTTCACTAAAAAACGATCTAATATGCATGTCCACATAATTATGCATTATTATAATTATAATATATTAAAAAACACGCTGTATTTTAAAGAACATACATTAAGAAGCAGATTATATTAGATTTATATTTTAAATAAGACAAAATTTGGATTTTACAGCAGTAAAATGATTGTATCTCTACAGTTTAAAAATGTAATAAGCTTTGCCCTGCACAGAGTGGATAGTGAAACAAATGGAATCATCATAATACATTATTTCATATTTATTACTTCCCCCTCCTCATTGCTTTATTATTGTAGCTCTAGTAATAAATAATAATGTAAGGATTCTGGATCAGCACCATGATGCCCATAGTATATACAGTATTCTGAAGAAGGTCTAAAATGTCACTGTGTGTGCGTGCATGTGTGTGTTTTATGTATATGGATTTTTTAAATTATTACTCATGATATAACATTGTCCAGACATGCCTGGTAAGGACATGAGGAGGAAACAGTAGGAGCTGTGTGAGGCTACTAAAGGCAGTGCTATAACATTTTTCTGTCATCATTTTATTATAGATTAAGTGCAAGAGTTGTTAGGTGTGGATAATTAGATTATAGTTTATTGCAATAGCAAGTTGTGCCTTGTTCTCAGATAGACAGCAAGTGGAGAGTGATATATGAAATGATGGGATGGAAGGAAGAAGAGAAGCAAAGAGTGATTCACAGGCAGAGCCTAAGTGCTGTCACCAATCTTTGCATTTTGTTATTTTCTCATGACACTTGTTTAATCTGCTACCATCATCTGCTACCATGCTTCCTGTGGACTTTTTAATGTCTACAGTCTCAGATCAACACAGCCCTGCCCTTCCCATATTAGATTCTTGATGAATGTGTGTTGTTGTTATTCACCCTGTTTCAATGTGCCCCTTTTTAACTTTGAGCACCCGCCCCTTTAAACTTCTCTGCACGGCCCTGGCTCTAGGTGACTCAGCACGGTATGCAAACTGGTGGGGGTCGAATTCTGGGGGGAGGTAATCCTTGATGTGCTGAAGGACTAGTCTCTCAAAGCATTTCATGATTACCGGCGTGCGGGCCACAGAGCGATAATCATTCAGGCTGGTGATGGGAAACTTCTTTGGCACTGGGATGATTGTGGCTGATTTTAGACAGGATGGGATGGCTGCCTGATCCAGTGAGAGGTTGAAGAGTCTGGTGAAGATGAGGGTGAGCTGGTGTGCACATGCTCTTAGCACCTATACTCCAGGTACTTCATCTGGACCGGCCGCCTTCTTGGGGTTCACTGCTAGGAACACACGTCTGACGTTGTGCTCTGTTACAGTGAGTGGAGCGGTGCAGGAGCCAGGTGAGGATGAGGATGGGAGCAGGGCTGAGGCAGATGAGTGCTGCTGTTGTGGTGTTTCAAAGCGGGCGAAGAAGCTGTTTATCTCCTCTGCCAGCTGCACACTCAAGTTTTCTGTTTTTGCAGTGCTGCTTCTGTGTTTTATGATGTCTTGTATACTCTGCCACACCTCCCGTGTTCTGTTGCTGGACAGCTGGGACTTGATGTTCCTTTTGTGGTCTGTCTTGGCTTTTTTTAATCCCCCTTTTCAGGTCAGCTCGAGCAGCCCAGTACACAGCTGTGTCACCTAACCTGAAGGCGGCGTCGGGGGCTTTGAGGAGGGAGCAGACCTGGCTGGTCATCCAGGGTTTTTGGTTTGGGAAAACCTGAATGCTTTCGTCCACAGTCACATTTGCAATACAGAACATGATATAGCCCAGTAATGATCCTGTGAAAGTTTCTAATGCAATATATTATCCCTTACCAATGTAACACTGCATGCCAAATCAATTTTGAAATATCTGTGAATTGTGTTTTGGAAATTTTTTATTTTATCAAAAATGGATTAAAAGTGCAAGCATGAAAGGGTACAAGAATGCAGTAACAAATATAACCAAACAAGCTTAATTTGCAGTTTGAAATACAGAACATAATGAAAATATATAAATAATTATCTATTAATCACCATATCCAAGTATCAAAAAGTGTAAAAACAAATTACATTCTTTCCTCCATTTCTATTAATAAGACTTTAATTTACATGAAATTATTCAACATTATAAACATTATTCATAAGGAGACAAAGAATTTAAAAACAACACGGAGAATGTTTTGATGCATGCTCAAACATCCAGGTAATTAAATCCCCAAAGGTTGATTCTGTTCATCTAGACATAACGTTTTCAATGAGAGAAAAGTTTTGTCAGTCATCCAGGTGACTTCTTCAGTCTCAGCTGACTGCAGGTTTCCCCAATCTTATAAACAGGACATTCAGTTTCAGTCATTATGCAATGTACTGTTTAATAGAAAAAACGGGTTTTTTTGCCTTGGCAGCATACATCCGTCTTCATTTCACATAAGTAGTTATTTTTCACACAGAGAGCAATACCACTCTCCAGCCTCTGCTGTCCAAAGCTGCTCTGCATTCATCTGGAGGCACTGTGTGTGAAACCACTTTAAATAACTCTCATTCAGGAACAAAGCAATTGTATAAAATGAAGTGAGGGAATGGAGCTATAAATAGATTAATATAGAGATATGAAAATAAACTTAAATATAGACATAGGAACACAAGTATTAACGGTAATGTTTCTGGGATATAATAAACAGTATAAAGAAACAGGTGTGCAAGCAAACATTGTGGCATACAAAGTGAGAGAGTGCAGTGAGTCATGTTTATTCCTGTTCAATATGTGTCTGACACAAGTGGATGAATTAAAAAGTCTGACAGCAGCAGGAAGGAAAAACCTAGTGTGTCATTCCCTCAGAGAGCAGGGTTGAAAGAATGTTGCTGAAAATGCTCTTCACTTTGTCTAGTGTGTTATGGAGGGGATGAGAGTTATTGTCCTTGATTGCTAGGGTGGCAAGCATAACATAAACAACAGACTATGCCTTCCTGATGACTTTCAGTCTGTTTACATCTTTTTCTTTGATGCCTGTATCCCAGCTTGAAGAGTCTAGACCCTTTTTGTAGTCAGTGGGTGTGTGGGCAGACAACTCTGGCTTGTCACCCAGTTGGATTTCCTGGTATGTGTAAGATGGCACTATCTACTGATCAGGACACATTAACTATGATATTAAAAAATGACATGATGACATAGTGCTTGGTCAGTTTACCAAGCATTTCTCAGCTTTGTTCTTTATAGTTGTGTTCATCATATCAATGTTTGTGAGTCCTGGATTATTTGATGATATGTTTACATTATGTATTTGTAGCACTGGTGGTGCAATAGTGGTGGACATGTAAGACCTGGTAGTGCTACTTCCAGCCTTCTTTGCATGTAGTACAGGCAGTATAGTTACCTTTAACCACAATACGAGGACAGAAGGGAAATATGGGCCAGATCAGACAGGTTCTAGATTCGTAGGAGCCAAGGGTTTCTGACAACAGAGGACTTGTACGCAGTAGCTGTAGGAAACACAATTGCGTTTATTGACAATTATTAAAGTTTAGCAGGTTGTGCACATCTAACAAAAGTAGAGCGCGCTTCTTGAAAACAAAATAAAATAAACCCCGCAAATAGTCGACCCAAGGATTTATTGTCTTTTGTGTCCTTTTTTTAAAGTCAATTTCAGTCTTTCAATGTTCAATAGTCACTCAGTGTGTTTGTAACCAGCTGGGTTACAATCTAACAGTTCATCTGGATCTTTGGGCTGGGCTCGCCATCCAGTACTGGAAAAGGGATCCTCGATTCTTCTCAGGTCCTCAAAACCAATCCAATCCAAATAAGCAAAGGAAAAAAACCTGACCATGTGAAGCTACAAATGCTACATGGGACTTAACAGTGCTCACGTTGGCTCACAGCCTCTGGAACACACTATCACTCTTATTATTTTCACCGAAAAAGGACGTTTACTATCCAGTTAGCTTCTTCACCGCACAGGTAACGGATCTTTCACCGTCTCTGTCTCTGGCATATCTGGTAGACAAAGGCACACACAGGTGTCTGAGCAGCGCACACAGATTGGGGGAGGGTCAGACCAGCCAATGATTGGTTACTCAGTGGATCTAACGAACACACTCTAAAGGACAAAGTCCTGCCTCCACACCATTTATCCACATATTAGTTAAACTTATGTTTACATGATCTTAATTAGTATTTATTATATTTAATTGCTTTTTATCAATATTTATTCCCATTGTGAAATGAGTATTTTAATCAAAAGAGTATTAATATTTATTCTTTTATCCCGTTTTTAACACTGGGTTACATATTGTTTTGTTTTCAGTTCCATATTGCTTTTTAGTGTAGTTCTTCTTCAATGTTCCACAAGTGAATGGAACTCTTGTGAAAACACTCTAGTGTTAAAGCCAGTCTTGTCTTCATGTCTGTTTATGGTTTTGTCAGTGTCAAACTCATGTGTCTTAGTCTGGGTTTTATTTTGGTGGCCTCTTGTCTCTTTCTTGTATTGAGTCTTATTTCCACTGTCTTCTTATTCCCAATGTATCCCTGCTGTGTTACGCAGCTGTCTCCAATTCCCCTAATCTCCATCCTATTTATACATTTTGCCAATCTCCCAGTCTGAAGTACGTTATTCTATTCTATTCTATTCTATTCTATTCTATTCGATTCAATTCGATTTATACAGCGCAAATCACAACAACAGTCACCTCAAGACTTTATATTGTAAGGTAGAACCTATAATAATAGATACAGAGAAAAACCCAACAATAATATGACCCCCTATGAGCAAGCACTTTGGCGACAGTGGGAAGGAAAAACTCCCTTTTAACAGGAAGAAACCTCCGGCAGAACCAGGCTCATGGAGGGGCGGAGCCATCTACTGTGATTGGTTGGGGTGAGAGAAGGAAGACAGGATAAAAGTCATGCTGTGGAAGAGAGAGGATTAGGGTTAGGGTTAGTAAGGGAGAGCACTGTAGAGCCAGTGAAGTTTGGCGGGCCATCGTGGAAAGTTATTCCCCAGGACAGTGAGCCCATATCGGATTGCCCTCGGAGGTTTCCCCGCTCCTTATACTGGTTCTCAAAAAGATGGTGTTACGCCCCTAGTCTAGGCGTGTAGAGACGCACATAATGTTGGAGGAGAGAGAGACAAATCCCCGCCCTGGTTCCCAAGCCAGACATCCAAAACCAGTTGTGAGTAAAAAAAGGTGATTTTATTGAAGGTAATGAAGTATAGCTCCAGGGTGAACCCAGGCCAAAATAATAAACAAAACCAACTAAGTCCCACCAGAGAAAACTAACTAAACCCTAAGAAAGAAACAGAACAAAAAAATGACAATAGTAACCCTCGCTCCCTAACCCGGAAAACAGGAGAAAACTGTTCCAAAGAAAAAGGCGGCTCACCCCTTCAGCCTAAGAGTGCCTAAGCACTAAGTTAACACACCAAGAGCAGCTCTCACAGATCACGCTCACACAAATACACACTAAATCAAATCAAATCACTTTTATTGTCACATCACATGTGCAGGTACATTGGTACAGTACATGTGAGTGAAATTCTTGTGTGCGAGCTTCACAAGCAACAGAGTTGTGCAAAATACAATAACGTAAACAAGCAAAATACAAGAATGGCTACATCTGAAACTAATAAATATATGTACAATATATAATGGTATATGCATTTCTGGATGTGTATACTATACATTAAAAGTATAGGCTGGGAAAACCAGAGTCAGGACCGCATCGGCTGTCAAGCTACTCGCTCGCTCGCCCCACTCTCTCTCTCTCTCTCTCGGGAGCTGTCAGAGCGGCTTTTTGAACGTGGTCACCTGTTCCATGGTCCAATCAGCTGCTCACTACTCTTCATTAGGGGAGGGACCTGTAAAGAGTCTTAAACACAGTAAAGAGACACAGAACAAAACAGCCCACACAGTGTTCTTATGGCCACAGCCATAACAGATGGCTATGCAGGCCGGTATTATTGAACGACTCTGTGTAGAACTACGATGACATGCCGCCTAACAAATGCAGAGAGAAGGAGTGTTTTGGGTCAGAAACGTTTCCAGCCCCTAACTCAACTTATAGCTAATTGAAGAAAAACACAGCCTTGTGAACGCGCATATGTTGCGGCATGCGCTCTCATAATGTGGAACCGGCCCAAACCGCTTCAAAATAAATCTAACTGATACCTCTTCATGGATAATTGCTGCCTTTTTGCAGCCTCTGTCAGTGCGCCCCAGGGTGGCTGTGGCTACAATGTAGCTTGCTATCACCAGTGTGTGAATGTGTGTGTGAATGGGTGGATGACTGGATATGTAAAGTGTTTTGGGGACTAGTGTTAGGGACTAGTAAAGTGCTATATAAATACAGGCCATTTACCATTTTTTACCCACCTTTTTGTTGAAATTGTTGCATTCCAAACGTAAACTTTTATGAAAAAAGTAACATAGGCAGATATATTTGTTTTCAAATACATATGTTTCTCATTTACACAATATCATTAGTGAAACCTTTCACAAATCGTCACTTGTTGACATTCTTCTCATGTTATCTTTTAATTAGAAAATCTAAACATGCCTACTAATAACTGTTCTGTCTGACTGTATTGAACCTCTGCCACTTCTATCTGTGTCCAGAGCTTTTATTATTGCCTATATTAGGGAAATATTTATAATGTTATTATGGGAACTGTCGTAGTGTGTGGAAGAAGCAGACTCGAGCGCAGATCTCCTTGCAATGAGACAGTGAATTTATTTACAGAGTGAAACAATTACAATCCACTGAAATCCCTTGGCCGTGGCCCCCGTGGTCCATTCACCCAGCTCCTGTGTTCTCCTCTCCACCTCCTCGTGCGAAAGACAAAAAAAGGAGTAAATAGCAATCCGAAAGCGAGTTGGAAAGAGCGCACGATCAAGACACTAACGAGCTTAGTCTAATGATCCAGCGCTGACTGAAGCCTGGTCACCGCGTTAAATACATCAGGGTCTGATGGTGGATAATTCGTGGCAGCTGGCGAATGTTGATTAATCGGCAGTGTGCCGAAGCTCCGAATGGAGCTACTTCCGGGTCGGCGGACCTGCCTACGGGGAAGTGCGGCTCCATCAAAATAAACTCAAACATAAATGATCAGGTCGCCCAGCAGGGCTGGTCAGACCATGACAGGAACACTGTAAGGGACAAGTAAAAAAAAAAAAATCATGAAATTATTCTTTTACCAATTAAAATGTTTTATCCATGTGATCTATCTTGAAGCGTGATCATCATTTTTACATCACTAATTCACCAAGTTATCTGACAACTTTTAAGTGTTGGTAAGTAGCACATTTCCCTTGTGTAAAACAGTTTTGGAATTCTATAAACTTATTTTTCACTGATATTGTCTTTTTTTCCTTTCAGATAGTTGGATGTAGACATGTAAAAGCTGCAGTTTAGAATGATCTAGCAGGTATTTGTTGTTGAAACATTTTAGACAGGCTCACGGGCATATAAGAGGTGTTAATCGCTTTCCCTGTCCGTACTCAGATTGTCCATGTAGCTTTACTACATGGACTAAATTGTTAAATCACACGTACAAAAATCATTCAGAACAAACAACACAAAACAAATCAGAACAATCTATTTTTCAGTGTCCTATTTGCTCACACAGAGAATATATTTCAGAGAGAAATTTTTTCCAACACATAAATACACATCTCAGGCGTCACCAAACTGTCCAATGTTTGTTTAAAAATTGTGAATTTGAAACTAATATATACAGTACATTTCAGACACACAAATACAGAAAACACAACAAATACTCCCTTCCTTAATGATTTTAGAGATAATATTTGTATACGTAATCAGTTGATTCAGTCAGGGAGTTCTGAAGATGATTTGTTTAAGGCTGGGACAACAGATACTCTTCAAGAAAAAGTAGATTGTCATGAACCAGTATAATTACTTACTTCAGACGTTGGTGTGTTGGTGGTTCTTGTCGTCTGGGGCTGGGCGCTCATGTATGTACCGGCTCACTCCTGGTGGCCGATTGGCGGGG
>NW_024584026.1:0-770 GCF_018398535.1 Haplochromis burtoni
GGGTTTTGAGTTTTGGGGATGATGAGGGGGTTTCTAGTTTGTGTTTTTTATAATCTTGTATTTTGGTCCTTTATTCTTTATTGTTACTTAGCCTTGTGGTTACAGAGTTTTATTTAGTTTCTTGGTGCTTATTATGATCCTGTATTCTGTGCCTTTTGTTCTCTGCTTGCTTTAGTTGTTAGATTTGTCTCTTCCTTTTATATTTCCATTCTGTTCCTTTTCTCTTGTTTCTCTTGTCTGTTTCAAGTTTGTGTGTCTTCATCCAGGTTTCAGTCTTAGTTATTTCCTGTGTTATTCTGAAAGTCTCGTGTCTCGTGTGCTTTGTGTTCAATTCTACTTTCCCGGTTTCTTTATTTTAGTTTCAACTGTCTTCTCACCTGTTGGCTGTTTGTGTGTCTTATATATTGTTTCAATCTTCCCTTGCCTTTGTTGTGTTCTCTCGCTCAGCTGTGTTCCTTTTTTGTGTGTTACCTGAGAAGAGTTATTTTGGGGGTTGTTGCTCCTAAACCTGCTTTTATTTCTTTAGAAACTTAGCAATAAAGCTGTTTTTGAGTTTTCTGCTTTCCTGCACTTTTGGTCCAATTCTTGCCCTCATATAGCTCACACTGACATAATCTTTGCTTAATAAATATTATTTCTTTTCTGTTATTTTTTTTAAAAAAGAGCAAAAAAAACCCCAACAACAACACAGTTTCATTGTATATGTGACAATACAGACGGTAAAAGACTATTCTATTTTGTTCTATTTATTCACATTCTATTGTAGTTTC
>NW_024584026.1:1903-3329 GCF_018398535.1 Haplochromis burtoni
TTCATACTGTTTAGTATAAACACAAGATAAACAGTGTGCTGTCAGTGTAGATGATGGAAGTCAGCCAGGACAACTCATAAAACACCTGCTTACTTCTTGTTAAATTCAGGTGTGTAAATCCACAAAGAGCAATAAACCTCAGAGCCAGTAGCGGTTTTTGATACGGGCGACACGGGCCGCCCCCCACCACCGGCATCGTGGTGGGGGGCGGCATCACAGGCATCGGCAAAAAAAAAATTGCTCGCCCCAGACCCGCCCCCTGGAAGAGCCCCACCCCGATAGGAAAGAGGTCCAAGCCCCTCCAGACACTCAGCACTTGCTGACAGCAAGTGCTTCAAAAACAGCACTTTGTTATCCTGCAAACTGAATGTAAGTTGATGATTTTGAAGGGAAATCCTCTTTCTTTCTGTTATTTAAACCAGTTTACAGAAGGATGACAGGATCATCTGAGGTCTGAAACATCTTCTTTTGTCCTCCATTCATCCAGTTTCATGAGATAAATTTTTGGTACAAGGACTGGACTGAAAAAGACTGAAAAGAAAAACTTTGACAGAGTTTCAGAAAGCCTGGAGGAAAATCAGTGCTTGTTTAATCAAATGTAATAATACACATTGACCAAAATGTCCCAAAGTAAAGAGATCTCTCTGCTTTCTTATCAAACAGCTTCTGTCATAAAGCTTTGCAGCCAACGTTTACTTTGCCGCCATCTTGTGGCAGCAGCTGGCTGCTGTTATTTGCACATTCGCATTTTGGTTTTCTGTTCCATCATATTTTAAAACAAACTCCTTGAACTCATAGACTCATCTACAATGTGCATATGACTGAAGAAGTCACTTGGATGAGTGACGAAACGTTTCTTCCACTGAAAACGTCCAGGTGAACAGAATCAACCTTTTGGGATTTACTTACCTGGATAACTGAGCATGCATATAATGTGCTTACATTTTTTAGATGTTGGAATTGAGTATATTTATTTTTTATGGTCACAATGATACTGATTGAAATACTGACCAGTATTCAGGTTTTTCAATTGTTGTGTCCATTCATTGAAGTGTACATACCTGCATATAGTGTGCCATGGCAGTCCTTTAAACATGGAAACTGATCTACTATTGATGATGCGAAAATTGCCTTTATTCCTAAAGTTGGGCTGTGAGCAAGAACAGTTGCATTTAATTGGTTAAAAAAATTGGATAAACAAAACCTTCATGTAAAATAAACAAACACAAAGAGCAGAAGCTTTGGGGGGGGAAAAAAAGAACCCAAATATCTTTAACTGATCCTCTTTGTCTTCATCAGCCCAGTGCACACACTTCAGCAGCTGCCACTGGTGTCATTTTACTTGGGCCAGCACAGCTCAGTGTCCCTGACATTCTGACCAAGAAGCCCTAATGTAGCTACAGTGAAAATGCCACACACAAAAACC
>NW_024584026.1:5391-7199 GCF_018398535.1 Haplochromis burtoni
TAACAGGAAATCCACCATTACATGGGCAGGAAATGCTGTTCAGACAAAGAAACAAGACACATAATGGAAACAGATTCTGATAACATTACAGCTGCAACATCATGCAAGTTTTTTCACAAGGAGAGAGGAACAGCCTCACTGACACAGTTATGTCTCTTACTGATATCCCCAATAAACAAATATTTCAAGTAAAACTCTTTATACCAGAATATGCTGCTGCTGCCTTTACAAACGGAAAACTGAGAAACACTACATCATAATACCAGCAGGCTTTGGACAAAGACTAACAAAGGCTTTGGACTGTGTTGTTTAGTTTTTGTTTGGGTTTTTTTTTTTTTACCTGTATTTAATTCCTTTACAACTACAATCTGGGAATTCAATCATATTATTATTTTGTTGTATGTCAGGGTTGTGCCAGACAGGTGTACGTTTGCATTGCTTGATGTTTGAAGCTGATAAATGGTAGGTCTTAAATCTCTAGATTATCGCATAGTGCCTGTTCTAGATCTAGCCAGAGCTCATCTAAGAGGGTGTGTTTTAACCATTCTGAGATGAACTGTAGCCTGTTGGCCAGGAAGTATTGTTGAAAGTTAGGTAGATTTAGTCCTTCTTTATCCTTGGTCCTTTGTAGCATTTTTAAGCTGATACACAGGTGTTTATCTTTCTAAAGGAATTTAGAATTTAGATCTGATCCGGTCTGATAATGGTTTACTCGGTATCATTGAAAATAAATAATTGATTCTTGGCAGGACCATCATTTTTATTGAAGCGACCCTTCCCACTGAGTGATATGGGTAGAGATATCCATCTATCCAGATCGCCTTCTACTTTCTTTAGAAGTGGGATGTGGTTTAATTTAGTTAAATCTGCAAGCTTAGGAGAGACATTGGCTGACTATGGAAACAGCTGATCAAAAGAAAAGAGAAGGAAAGAAAGGAAAAGGCTATGACATCATACTAAATCAGCACATTGACATTGACAGTTTAAACAGGTGTTAATACAAGAGAGTGTGAATGAAAAAAAAAGTGTGGTGGATTCTTATCTGGTGTGAAGTCAATAAAACTGGGAGTGGTGCCGGGTGGCAGTAGAGCTGTCCGTCCACATAGGGCCGGTCCTTGGCGATGACAGCGAGGGAGCCCTTTAACCATGGAGGCAGTTCTGTTGCCTAGAGGGTGACTTTACCTCAACACCTAGACAGAAAATGAACACACACACTTTTTAATCTTTGCAGCCATCATACTTTACTATCTTTTTCTGCTTCACTTTATAGGAATAGAGGCCCATTAGTTGTTTTTGTCACATAAAATACTATAAAAACCCTCAATAAAGCAGAAAAAAGAATTTAAAAAAGAAACAATAACAGCATCGTATTTTAAAGTTTTGTATCATGACTTTAGTAAGACTTTCAAAAAAACCATCATAAATGAACTGTACATGATAGCACACTGCTTGGTATCATATTTATTAAAGTAATTAGGAGGAACTGTGTGATTGCACAACAAAAATTTGTCACGCTACTCTTTTCTGATTTCTGATTTTTTTCTGTCTGTGAACATGTTAAGTATGTTTAAAAACAAACAAAGACAACAAAATGAAAATGTACAAAACATAGTACTATTGTATTGTGCACATTAAATTGTGCATCTGATGTCAGTGATATACATTTTAATTTCGTTTTTTAGTTTTAAGTTTTAACAGTTTTAATGTCTTTATTCACATTGACGTGTTTCTACACATAAATCAACAACTGTCAGATTTAATATGATTACCAAAGAGACAAAAATCTCAGTTTAGTGTTTTGTGTTTGC
>NW_024584026.1:7224-14861 GCF_018398535.1 Haplochromis burtoni
AAGAGGCAGAATCTGGTAGTCTTTTTTAAAACACATATGCAGGTGTTACATATGGTTAATATGCAGTAAGTATACACATGTTTCATATAAATATGAGTCTATAACTTAATTATTTCTATAGCCCACAAATTAAATATTTCAGTTACATTAAAAAATTTTAATTTTAATTTTATGTACTGTATAATAAATAAATATGTACCCAATAAGTATAAAATCCAGAAAGCTACACAACATTGGGCAAACGTAAGTCTAACTAAATCCTAGTAATATTTATGTTTTCTTTTTACTGTAAAAACCACAGACATGTTTAGTAAATTATTTTTCCTAACTTGAAATGCAAATATAAATTGTAAATTTGTAAAAAAAATTGTGTAAACATTTTGTAAATAATACAATCATATGCAACTATTCATCTAAAAATGCAGCCAATGCACCGGCGTTGGTTTTTTTGTAAAGCCATTTAAAAATACTGCTTAATTAAAGTGAGAAAACAATCATGTGTCACAATAAGACGCCCCACAAATTTTTTCTGCCAAAAAAAGTAAAGAAAAGAAACTGTCTACCACAAGACAGAGAAGAACATCACAGGGAGAAACCCTGCAGGCCTGACAGCAGGAGGTGTATCGCTCCTTCTGCACCTGGAGACAGTGTTCACACTGCATCCTCACGCTGCTGCAGGATTGCTCTCCCCCGCTTCAGGACACCTACACCAGGAGATGCCCGACTAGAGCAGCGCAGATAAGGACCCGTCCCATCCTGGCACCATCATCCATAAGTGACTTGAGACAGGACTCTCTTCCAGACACTCTAAACCCACCGGCACAATGTACATTTCAAATTCCTTTCATTTTAAATATGTTTATATTTTCTATTCTGTAAAATAGTCAGATTGTCTATTCTTATTTAATTCACTTAATGTACAGAATTCACCTGCTCACTGCATACATGCTACTACTGCACATTCACCTAATGTATATATTATATATACAATGTTCTTCCTATACCCCCCCCCCCAAATAAAGAACCTTGCACCTTGAACCTTGAACCTCACTGATACACAAAATAAAACGACTACACAACACACTAACTAACACACCAACTGTACGCTAAACGTCACAAATCTCGAACATCTCAAAACTCTCACTCGATCACTCGCTCTGTCTCGCTGCCGTTTACATCACCTGGGCTGAGGCAGTCCAAAAATCCCACTTTGTTCAATCAAATGTTTTTCGGATATTCTGCCACCCCAACCATTTGATATAAAGGAAACTCTCCCTGGTGTGACACCAGTTTAATGTTTCATTGTATAACAATGTTTGCAATCAGAGTATGTTTCTGACCTCACTTTCAGGTCTTTAGGTTTTCAGTGAAGTATTCAAAGCAGTCAATAATACAGGCACATCTGCGAAGAACATCTCAATAACAAACAGGAAAGAAAGGGAAAAGTCATTGAACTAAGATTAAGTGATAGATAGCTCTTCTCTATACAGTGATATTTGTTCCTGTGTAAGGGACACTCCAAGCTTTGACCTGCCAGCGTCTTTGCTTTAGTGAGAAAAAGAACCCATGTTGTTCATCAAAGGGAGTGAAGCAGCCAGCACATTTGATTTCTGGTAATTAGATGTTGTAAACTAAAACTTGAGAGAACAACAGAAGCTCATATAACCCATCGTAAATAAGGAAAAATTCCAAAAATTAATGAGCTCCTAATTACTGGCAGTGTTTACATGTATGTGCAAATAATCCTATTGTTATTATTATATAAAGAGATTTTATCAAAGATGAATTCACCAGCTGTCCAGCTTGTAATGTAAATAAGGAACAGGAGAGATAAGATGAACAGAACTAGCTGACACAAGCTCGCTCTCTTGTTCTGGTGCTTCTGTCATCACTGTTAGAATTAAAACAATCTATCAGGTTTAAACAACAACATGTCAGGGAAATAAATAAGGAACTCACACACACACACACACACACACACACACACACACACACACACACACACACACACACACAATTTTTAATCTTTGCAACCATCATACTTTACTCATCTTACCTGTTTTGTTTATAGAGGAAGAACCGTTGTGCTGAACTGATCAAGAATGACAACATGATGAGGTGGTGTGTTTGAAATGCTCTCTATACTCTGTTGTCCTTTCACTTTCTTTCAGCTTTCATTTTCACTAAAGTCTTTTTCTGGATCACTTTATAGGAATAGGGGCCCACTGGTTATTTTTGTGAGTGAAAGCACTCAATAAACCACAAAAAATCATATTGTAAGGTTTCTTAATATCACTTTAGTAAGACTTCCCAATAACCATCATAAATGAATTGTAAATTATAGCACACTGTTGAAAAGAAATAGGAACTCCTAATTGTTACTACAGGGATATGAATCTGAGGAGCACTGCTTACAAAAGTACCACTAGTGAGCATGTTTGATGTCCATGTCTCTGACAAAACTATATGAAAAGTATTCTATGAGGATGGCATGAAGTCCATCAGTGTGTTCACAGACCAGTGACCAGCAGTGAGAACACCTGAACCTGCTGTTATCTTTGAAGAGAAAGGCACAAAAAGCAGGTCTGACAAGTTTTGGATCCCATCTTTGATGCAACCATCTGTTTGGTATCATATTTGTGAAAGTAATTAGGAGGAACTGACTGATTGCGCTACAAAAATCTGCACGCTACTCTTATCTGAATCTTATTCCACTAACTTCTTCAAGTATGTTTTAAAACAAACAAAGATAACAACATGAATGTGTACAAAACATAGTACTATTGTATTGTGCACATTAAATTATGCATCTAATGTCAGTGTCACTGATTATTTATATAATATGAAAGGGAGCAAATAATATACACAGTGTTTTTATAGCATGTCATGCAGAATTACACATTATTTTTTTACTCTTTGTAGTTTTGCCTCACTGCACCACAACAGTTAACTAAACAATCAAGATCTGAAGTGCAGAATATTACTTTAATTTAGCTGAAGTATTGCAGTAACTGTTAATTACAGCAGTCTTTACACACAGTCAACCAGTTTCAGCAGCTCACTAACAATAAGTTTTGTTGACTCTTAGTTGAAGTACATAATGTTTGTACATTATTGTATATTTTATGTCTACTTATATGAGTTTTTGTAGCAGAAAAATTAATCATTTGTACATCATATATATTTATAATGGTAAATGGCCTGTATTTGTATAGCGCTTTACTTAGTCCCCAAAGTGCTTTAAACTACATTCAGTCATCCACCCATTCACACACTGGTGATGGTAAGCTACATTGTAGCCACAGCTGCCCTGGGGCGCACTGACAGAGGCGAGGCTGCCGGACACTGGCGCCACAGGCCCTCTGCCACCGTAGGCAACGGGTGAAGTGTCTTGCCCAAGGACACAACGACCGAGACTGTCGGAGCCAGGGCTCGAACCGGCAACCTTCCGATTACAAGAAAGAAACTGCCAACTCTTGAGCCACAATCGCCCCATAATAACAGAGCAGCTAATAGAACTATAACAATTATTATTATGATCATATGAAATTTTATGTATTAGTAAATATTTGTTTATGAATTTTGCTAGTTTTCTTTTCCAGGATGTCCAGGATTTTCCAGGATTTACAAGTCAAATAAGATGTGGTGTTTTTTTGTGGTCTGTAATGTGATTGAGTATAACACTGCACTAAACTCACCTTTTAACACCAGTATAAAGCATCCACACAAAAACGCACACACACACTAGAGAACAATCAGCAACTGCTTCTGTCTTTAATTACAAATGTCACAATTTGCAGAAACACCCAATAATACCAGTTTTATCATTAACTGTCAGATTTAATATGATTTCTAAAGAGACAAATCTCAGTTTAGTGTTTTGTGTTTGCGTTAGACCTGATATAACAAAGACAGTGAAAAAGTGTGACAAAACGATTCTTGTCAGAGTTTACAAGTCAAGTGTTCAGTTAGCTTTGATTTAGAAGCAGCACAGTATGAAAGAGAAGTTTTTCACATACAGAACATTTAATACCAGAGACAGACGCTGACTAACATGCTACAGTTCATCTTTATTATTTTCTAGTTGTGTTAGTGTTGCCATCACACTGCGTAGTTTCTCTTCATTGTCATTGATTTCTGCAGCTGT
Source organism: Haplochromis burtoni (assembly GCF_018398535.1). Classification (NCBI taxonomy): domain Eukaryota; kingdom Metazoa; phylum Chordata; class Actinopteri; order Cichliformes; family Cichlidae; genus Haplochromis; species Haplochromis burtoni. The sequence continues at coordinate 11,372 of NW_024584026.1, forward strand.
TGTCTCAAAGTACTTATTCATGTACTCCTTGCTGGCTCCAATGAAAGTCTTTAGGTCATCCATTAAATCCAACACTGGTTAAGCAGTGATGTAAAACGTTTCATTGACTTTATAAGTTCGAACATAGGATCCATGAGACGTTTAACATCATCAAGAATAACTGGAACGTAGGCTCTGTCTAAATTATTTTCAGCCTGGAAGACAAAAATACACCAAATTTATGTAACAAAATATACAAAAATAAGTAACTATGTGCAAAAAGACTTGTATAATGGAAAATTATATTTGGTTTTAGTTGTTATAGCAATACATATTTTTCTGTTAGCAGTCTGTCAATATCCATGTCCACAACATCGTTGACAGACTCACCTTCCTTCTCGCTGTTTCCTTTTGTAAAGTTTCAACGTTTCCCTTCAACTCCTCCTGCAAAACCAGAAAGAACGTCAACAAACATGCCGTGAAACATGTAACGGTGACAAAATGAGCATTTCAAAAGTAAAGAGGAAAGCTTAACCATTAATCGGTCTGTAAAAGTGTTTAATTAGAAATTAAATTCTCTATTAAAACAACAACAAAAAAGAAAATTAATAACCAGTTTACCAGTTCATCCTTGTTTATCAGGGAACTTGAAAGATGGAGCACACACAGCAGAGTCAAAATCATAACTAAGCCTTTGGCAGTTGTGACACCACTCATGGTCAACTGTGCTGCTGCCATCAAAGTTTCTGAAAAACATAAGTATAAAAAGTATAAAACAACAAGTATAAATAAGGATTTGTAAAGAAATGTACAAGTAGAGATGTTGCATGAAAATCTGCCTGCAATAATTTTTCATGGTACAATGTTCTTACCTGCCAGTGACAAACGAACTGATGAATGCTGACATGAAGGACTGACACACAAACTCACACACAGAGTGGCCCCTCCTCTATGACACGGCTCAGCTGTGGGTGGGTCAAAGTACTTCTTTCATTTCAATTCCAAAAAGTCCCGTTCTGCTGTGGGTTCATACTAGCTGTCTGTCATCCTGGTAACAGGGTAAGCCTTGTCACTGTGAAACCTTAAACACCTAGTTAAAAATGTAATAAAGTAAATATTTGTCAAATACAGACAGCTTTTATTTCATTATATAGTGACATGTAAATGGTTTAAAGCAGCTCCACATTTTTAACATTTGTATCTGTGAGTGTATGTTCAGACATTCAGACTGCAGACATTTCTGCATGTCTTGATCACATTAAAAGATCTGTCTTAAAAAGATTGTTGCACATACTTCCTATCGTTTTAGGTAAAAACATCTTCAGCAAATACAGTTTGAATACTCACTGTCACTAATGAGCATTGAGAATCAGAGTAACGTGAAGATCAACAACTGCTTTTCACAGGGACAGCATCAGATATAAGGATAAGGATAACTCTTTATTGTCATCGCACAGTTATAATTTGTACAATAGTACAGCAAAAGTGGAAACTGTCCCACGTCGGCACTAAGCAACTAAACACAACACAACACAGGAGAGTATTTATTGGATTTTTAAAAAGTGAGAAATGGTATGAACACAAAAGGTATGATATTGTTATTGTTAACGTATCTTTATTTCAGACATATACAGCAAACCAATAGATACAAGTACACATGCTTGCATTTACATGTACAAATACATATGTAAATACACACAATAAATGTATGTGCTCAGACAAAACAACAACAAAAAAGAAACTAAATAAAATAGAATCTAAATGACATGAAATTACAATTATTAAGTCTGAAATGGAGTAGGAAGAAGTATGTACATACTTATTAATCCCTATCCCATGCACAACATTCTGTTAAATCCCACTATTCATTGTTTAATTGCTTTAAGAGTCTTTGGATTTAATTTTCCCCTCAATTCATCTTCTGTACATTTCCTGGTAACATATTGTATCTGGCTTTGTACATATTTTTTCGCAGTTTTATATTTTATAAAATCCATAAACTTCTGAATTTTTAATTTCAAGTACAAATTCAAGAAAAGTTAGGAAGCAAGGTAAGACTGTCATCGTCTCCATTGTAAGTGGGCGGGGGAGGAAGCTACAGTTAGTACAAGAAGCATCAGCTCTGATTTATTTTAACTTTAGGGCTTGACGAAGAAAGCTCAAGAAAAAAATCTTCACATGATACAGATACATACAAATTTCATACAAATGTATAATGTTTAAATATATATTCGAACATTAATGAATTATTGGTCAATATCAGTAAAGCAAAAGACATTCTCTGTTTACTGCAACATTGTGTCACATTAATTTAGTAAAGTTCCAAATGAATAACTTCATGGGGATATAAGCTCCTTGTCGCACCCAGCTCTCTATTTTTGCAGCAAACTCATCTTCTTGTTTATTAAAGTTCTTAAATTCTTCAACATGTGCGAACAGATGTTAACGATTTCCTTCAGTGGTTTGGAATCAGGCAATAATCTCTTCACCATTTCCAGCTGATGAGCGTATTTCTCCAACATTAGCATTTACCAGTGGCTCCTTCTTATTCAGTGAACTTGAGAGATCAAACAGTTTTGTGATTGTTTCCTTTCTATACTTGTTTTCTGCCTGACGGGGGGGAAAAATAGCACATTTAAATTTACTAGATTATTCTGCATCCTGTACACTGCAGTTACTATACTTTCAGTATATCACTATAGACAGTTCAATGTAAAATGCACTCATTAAGTAAACACACAGCAGATTTTACAAACTAACTTGGAGCCTAAGCAACCCACCTTCCATCTTTCTGCTTCTTTTATCGCCATCTTCATGTACTCAAGCATCTATAGTTCATTGCAAATAAAGGAAAAAAAATAACAGCAGTTAATGAGCTTGTAACTGTACATGTACAAAGAAACGTGTAATTGTTGTATCATAAAAGGGAATTCAGCAAGAATGAATTCACCAGTTGGTCCTCGGGATACAGGGAAGTTGAGACTGAAATGAGGCACAGCAGAGATAAGATGAGAAATAAGCCTCTGGCACCAGCCGGTCCCCTGGTTCTGGAAAAATCTGCTGCTGCCATCGCTTGTAAAAGTGGAACAAGTGCTCAAATTGAGAAAAAGTTGATAAAACAAAGAAATTTGGAACAATAGATTGTTAAAAATGTAATATATATTATTTTTTTTACCTGCTGTGTGAATCTAGGAAAAGCTGCTGCCGTACAGGCAAAGACTGAAAACGTAATGAGATAACATGCTGCAAACGCTTTGTATACGATGTGACTTAACTCAACCCACGTCTCACGTGTGAGCAGCCCTTTCACTTTTGTTTTCAACAAAGCTTTTGTGTTTGTCTCGTCTGCTTTATAGGAATAGAAGCCCATCATTTATTGTTATGACATACCATGACAAAACACGTTTTTCCATTGAGCTTTTAGGATGACACTTCATAATACTTATCATAAGTGGATTGTGAATTATTTTATATAATTTTTTATTAGTGTTTAATAAGTACTAGAAAAGTT
>NW_024584026.1:15092-28081 GCF_018398535.1 Haplochromis burtoni
GGAGATACTAGATACATACTTTTAATTCTTTCAGTTTTGGGGAAGAAATAAAGTAATATTTACTATGTTTTTATAAAGCATAGAAGATGTAGAAAGAGTAAAAAAGAGTAAGAAAAGAAAAGAACACAATGAGCAGTTAGTGTGATATAATTTATTTAATCTAGGACAAGTATTCAGGGCTAACCTTCATTGTTGTTGTTGAGTATTCAAAGTTAAATAGAAGATCTCATTCACTGCCAATGGCTGGCAGTGAATGAGTTAATGATGAGATTTATCATTATTTTATGATTTTTTTTGTATTATTATTTTTCTATAGAAACTTTTAAAGTTTATTCTGTTGAGTTTTAGGAGGATTTTCATGTTTTCCACTTTTGTTTCCCCATTTTCACCATTTTTTTTCTTCCTCTCTGTCTGATGGGATGATGGTTCTCTTGTAGAAGCGTCTCAAACTATTTACTACGTCCATCATTGCAGGAAAATCCTCAAAAAATGATGATGTCTTTATTAGTTCTTCCAAAGACTGAAGAAACTGTAGTTTTTCATCAAGTTCACTTGCTTGTTTCTTCTTGTATTCTGCCTGAAGAAGAAAACAACATTTATTTTTAGAAAAAGTCAAATTTACTTCTACAGTCAGACTGATTTGCAGTTCTCTTAGTGTGCACTGATATGACTCATACGCAGTTGTTTTTTCCTGCATGGCCAAATTTGACTGATAACATGCAATCAACATCAACCTGACTGACCCACCGTCCTTCTGGCTGCTTTTGCTTTTTCTGATTTTCTAAGTTGTTCTGAGAAACTTCTCAGAATATTTTGAAATGTGCAAAAACAGTGCGCAGTTGCTTAAGCACTACATATTAACAACTCTACATAGAGAGAAAAACACCCAAACTTTGATATGCTTATAATGACTTAAATAGTGTACTGTCAGTTTTACATTGCAAATAAATGTTTCAAGCAAACTACAAGTTAATTCAGCAGTGACTTTGTTCTTACTTTCGTCAGTGAATTTGTGACATAAACCAGGGCAGCAGAAAGATGAGGATTAAAACGTTGGTGTTTCTGACACCAGCCAGTCCTCTGCTTCTGAACGCTGCTGCTGCCATCACTGTGGAAATAAAAACAACATTTGAGCTTAAGAGAAAATGATGGAAGATAAAAGAAATGAATAAATAAAGAATCAAATCTATGTTTCCTCTTGTTATGTTAATAATATATTTTTTAAAGAATCTTGGGTATAAACCATCCTATGGTGTAGTTTTGCTGATCTTACCTGCTTGGTGAAGAGACAAACAGCTGTTTCACAGACTGAAAACACGAGGGGATCGCATGCTACAAATAATTAATGTTCTCCTGATGTGACTTCCCTCTGATCTGTGAGCTGCTCTTTCACTTTATTTCACAGTTGTGATATGATCTATGTGGCAGGGGTGTGGTCTCCGGCCTGCTGCAGCGGAGGGGTGTTACAGTGAGCTCTCAGGGAGGTGTGGCTGAGAGGGTGGGTGGGACTGCTTAAGGTGATCATCTTCTTCTCTGTATTTTTAAATAGTGATGACGGGGACGGAGACTGGAAGGAGGACGGAGACGGGAAGAACATTCCGGCCGGAACGTCAGAACACAGTTGCTTTTATATACCAAGTTTATATGCTGTTTATTTAGCATTTAACCTTCTGTTAGTTTGAGCCAGCCCGCCGATATCATCCAATTAATAAGGTGGGCAGTTTTAGTGTCGGTTGAGCGGCAAGCTTCTTCTTCTATACTCTGGGACAATTTGGCCTTAAGTGGTGTTCTGGCCGACACACCGGGGTGACCGTAGTGCTAAAGAGTGAATCAGTGCCACAACCATGTGTATTCCTGATATCTCCACTCCAATGAGAGAATGAGAAAGAGGGATTAGCAAACACCTTCTTTACAGTTTTCTCAATCAGAATCAGAATCAGAATGGGGTTTATTGCCAGATGTTGAGGTTTACAACATTAGGAAATTGCTGCGGTGCTTCAGTGCAAACATAGTGTCATAAATAGCACTTAAATAGACATGAAAAAAAAAATAAAAGTAAGAATAAGAATTAAAAGTGCTATGTAGAAAGATATGTGCATGAGATATACATGAGATATATACATGAGAATAAGAATTATGAGTGCTACGTAGAAAGATATATACATGAGTGCAGGTGGTGATCAGTGCCAAACATGAAATGATGCAGTGACACAGCGTAGGGTCATGTGTTAGTGGTGGGGACAGTCATATGGTTATTGTTCATGTGTCCAACAGCAGAGGGGAAGAAACTGTTCTTATGGCGAGAGGTTCTGGTGCGAATGGACCGGAGCCTCCTGCCTGAGGGGAGCAGGTCAAACAGACTGTGTCCAGGGTGAGAAGGGTCAGCTGAGATCCGAGCTGCACGCCGCAGTGTCCTGGAGGTGTACAGGTCCTGCAGAGATGGGAGTCTGCAGCCAATCACCTTCTCAGCAGAGCGCACAACACGCTGCAGTCTCTGTTTGTCCCTGATAGTGGCTCCAGCGTACCACACGGTGATGGAGGAGGTGAGGATGGACTCGATGATTGCAGTGTAGAATTGCATCATCGTCCGTGTTGGCAGGTTGAATTTCTTCAGCTGCCTCAGGAAGTACATCCTCTGCTGGGCTTTCTTAATGACGGAGGTGATGGTGGGCTCCCACTTCAGGTCCTGGGTGATGGTGGTACCCAGGAAGCGGAATGAGTCCACAGAGGTGATGGGGGTGTCAGTCAGGATGATGGGGGGGAGTGGGGCTGTGTGCTTCCTGAAGTCCACAATAATCTCCACTGTCTTCTGGGCATTCAGCACCAGGTTGTTGTGGCTGCACCAGGTCACCAGACGTTCAACCTCCCTCCTGTAGGCAGACTCGTCCCCGTCCGAGATGAGCCCAATGACGGTGGTGTCATCTGCGAACTTGATTAGCTTGACAGACTGGTGGGTGGAGGTGCAGCAGTTGGTGTACAGGGAGAAGAGCAGAGGAGAAAGAACACAGCCCTGAGGGGAGCCGGTGCTGATGGTCCGGGAGTCCGAGACATTCTTTCCCAGCCTCACGTGCTGCTTCCTGTCCGTCAGGAAGTCAGTGATCCACCGGCAGATGGGATCAGGCACATTCATCTGGGAAAGCTTGCCTCGGAGATGGTCTGGAAGGATGGTGTTGAAGGCAGAGCTGAAGTCCACAAACAGGATCCTGGCGTAGGTTCCTGGGGAGTCCAGATGCTGCAGGATGAAGTGTAGGGCCATGTTGATGGCGTCGTCTACAGACCTGTTGGCTCTGTATGCAAACTGCTCCTTTTGCAACCCCAAGCAAAACATGATTAAACTTCCACCTATAAATGATTCTCTCTAACTGAGTGTGTGTGGTGTGTCGTCCTCAAATGTTCTCTCAATTCACCCGTTGCACTTCTGACCTTTTACCAGACCAGAGGCTCATCCTTATGTGTAATAACCTAACTGAAACTACATGTACTATGTTGAATAAATGTTTTAATCAAGAACCTCTACTAAGAGCTTAGTAAAAGAATATAAAAGTATAACAGACAATTTGAATAACCTAGTAATTCAAATAGCCTCGTCTAACCTGCTCCTCAGAATAACTTTCGGTTTCAGTCCTGCAAACTCTCTGCAACTTCCTGTCAACTGCAACTTAGTCTTTCTGAAAGACACACTGTTTAAACCTCTGAATACAATATCAATGCTGCAAATTCTATTATCAATGCAATGGTAATAATGATGATTATTTAACAATAGCAGTAAAATAATTTCCCTGCTCCACACTCCCTCTCTCGACCTCTGGAACACCAGAGGTCGCAATACATCGTGTCCTCGCTCTGACCCTCTCTGGCTCAGCAAATCAGACAACCTCATGTCATCTAATTGGTCCAGTAATAAACACCTTTTCCTGCACCTCCCTAACTTATCCTATTTGGGACTCTGTAATCAAAAGCCTGATCCTAATTATGTTCTTAACTTATTAACTTGTATTTATATATATTCTTCAACGTTACTCATCACTTTAAAACTCTTTAAGCGCTGCTTTCACGTTCGGTTGCTCGCTCTATTTTCCTTATCTGATCATCAACTTCCTGTACACAAACTGTCGCTGCTGCAAGTTCCTTCACTCTGACCTAAAGCCACCTTTTTAACACGAAAATCATTATAAGCGCCTATTCTACTAAAAGCTCCAAAACAAAACAACCACTTTAATCAATTAAGTTTAAGCATATAAGCAATTACTCCTGTATACATCTCATCATAGCTAAATGCTGCCTAGAAACAACTCCTGTGTGTTAACACTAACTTCATTTTAACCTCACATATCCTATGTTATAACCTGTTTTTGGTATAGCCTTTTATTTCATTTTGCTCATGCTAATGTAAAAATACCTTCTAGTTCTAATTTATCAGACTTAACCAAAATACATGCTTTCCTTCCTCTTTGGTCCTTCTTTAAGTTCAGTTAAAACACCGGCCTGGTATCTACTAAACAGGATTCAGTTCACTTTAATCCTTTAACCTTCACATAAAATAACAGTTTCAGTTTTACCATACCCAAATGATCAAAAAAAACCCCAAACATAGTTACGCATAATAAGAACCAAAACAGTCCTAAAATGATCCTAAATTAATTAGTGTCCAAAGTGTCTCTATTGTTGGGGCCGTTGGAGGTGTGAAGGCTGCCTGATGGCTCGTCAAAACGGCAGTAAAAGTCGTTGAGGGTGTTGGCCAAGAGCAAGTCATCAGTGGAGTGGGGGGTTTTAGGCTTGTAGTTGGTGATATTCCTAAAACCTTTCCACACAGAGGCCGAGTCATTCTCTGAGATCTGCTGCTGCATCTTCTCAGAGTGCTGATGTTTAGCAATGTCCACTTCTTTAGTGAACCTGTACTTGGCCTCTCTGTAGCAGTCCCTGTCTCCGCTTCTGAACGCCTTTCTCTTTTCCAGCCACAGCTTTTTGAGTTTAGGAGTAAACCAGGGTTTGTCATTGTTATAACTCACCCTGGTGCGTGATGGCACAATGCTGTCCTCACAGAAGTGGATATAGGAGGTGACAGTGTCCGTAAACTCGTCCAAGCTGTTAGAAGCAGCCTTCATTGTGTCCCAGTCTGTGGTCTCCAAACACGTGCGAAGCTCCTCCACAGCCTCGTTGCTCCACAGTTTTTTGGTCCTCACGACAGGTTTGGAGAGCTTCAGCCTCTGTCTGTACGCGGGGATCAGGTGGATCATGACGTGGTCAGAAAGTCCGAGTGAAGCGCGCGGCACCGCGCGATAGGCCCCGCTGATCGTGCTGTAACAGTGGTCTAATGTCCTCTCCTCTCTGGTCGGGCATTTAATATACTGCTTGTATTTCGGAAGCTCATGGCTCAGATTGGCTTTGTTAAAGTCCCCAAGAGCAATGATGAGAGAGTCCGGGTATGTCCGCTCCATGTGGAGAATCTGCTCTGCGAGTGCGCACTGAGCTGCTTGCGCATCCGCGTCTGGCGGGATGTAAACAGCGGCCAGGATGAATGAAGCAAACTCCCGCGGAGAATAAAACGGTTTGCAGTGAATAAAAAGATATTCCAGAGAGGGAGAGCAGTGCTGAGCAATCACTGTTACATCTGTGCACCAGCCACTATTGATGTAGAAGCAGACACCTCCACCTTTGGTTTTACCGGAGAGAGCGGCCTGCCGGTCCGCGCGCAGCAGATGAAAGCCCTCCAGCTTGAGCGCGCAGTCCGGGATGTCCTCACTGAGCCACGACTCCGTAAAACATAAGACACAGGAGGAGGCAAAGTCTCTGTTCATGCTTCTCATCAGGGCCAGTTCGTCTATCTTATTCCCGAGTGAGCGTACATTGGAAAGGAAGATCCCAGGAAGAGCCGTTCTCAGTCCGCGTCTCCTCAAACGCACGAGTACGCCGGCTCGCTTACCTCTCTTTCGACGTCTCACTTTCCTGATCAGAGTCTGCAGTAAATCTGCCGCAGATGCGACAAATATTGGAAATAAATCCACAGGCGTTGTAGTCCTGCAGTTAAGGAGCTCTTCTCTGGTGTAAGAGTATCCAGAGGAGTGCCCAGACACAGAAGAAATGCACAAAAAAACCCAAAAGTAACGCACTGAAGCACCAGGGCATCCATGCGCGGCGCCATCTTGGTTCAGCTCAAGACTCTAGCTGTACTTTCCCAGTCAATGTTTCCTTACATTCAGAGCTCATCTTAACTCCTCCCTGAACTCTTAACATTTTTGCTTGTTCTGCTTCCACCATTCCACCAATAATTCTTCATTCACTTCTCTTTGCAATTTCCATAGTAATTCTACAGACTACCACCTGTGCTGCCTAGCTCTCCCCTGCCACCACCTTGCAATCTGTCATTCTTTCAGATTGCACCTTCTGCATAAGATACAGTCTACTTGTGTGCACCTTACTCCACTCCCATGTTACCTTGCATTTCTCCTTCTTCTTTAAGTACGTGTTCACTACAGCCATTTCCATCCTTTTTACAAAATCCACCACCATCTCTCCTACTGCATTTTTCTCCTTACCTACCTTGACCCAGAGTCACTGATAGTTAAAAATATTTAATCTTCCAACACAACAATCACACAGTTAATGTGCCAGCTCTATAGAAATTGGTTGTTGGTGCTGTTTTTACTGCTTTTGCGAACCCTCCGCCTTCTTCACACTCACAGAATTTTGTCATCTCCAACAACACCATACGTAAACAACACCTCCTCATCACCTCTGTTCCCTTCACCTACCCACATCGAAATCTGCTACAGACACTGCTCACTTCCCCCTGGGGACACACTCTACCACTTCATCCAACTTACTCCAGAATTCCTCGCTCTCTTCTGACATCCCACCTGTAGGGCATACGCACTGTCAGCATTTAACATCACCCCTTTTATTTCCATTTTCAAACTCATGATCCTGTCTAATGCTTTCTTCATTTCTACAACACTGTTCACATACTCTTCCTTCAAGATTACTCCTAATCCATTTCTCTTTCTATCTACACCACAGTAGAACATCTTGAATCCACCACCTTCTCCTGCATCGCAAAAAATAAATAAAAATTAAAATGGACACATTCTTCATGCAAGTTTAGTATTACATGGCTAATATTAGTACTTAATTTCTTTCACAGGTAATCTGAAGCAAAGAAAAGAATTATGTCACTCCAGGAATTGAACACCCCCCCAGTAGGAGAAACACACGAAATGTCCAGGAGGATTCATCGATTTCCATCAAATGAGATGATAGATATTTTTGATGTGGAAACTGCTGCTTCGAAAACATTTGAAGACATGTTTACAGCTGATAACAATAAGATGCTGTTAGAGAATCCACAGTCACATTTGACCATATTTGAAATTCTCTTTACTGCGAGAGGAAACAAAGACTATGGCCAGAATTGTATTACATGGTTAAAGGAAACTGGAAATGTGAATACTTATATTGAAGGTGTTGCTAGTCGCTTTCCAAACATCCCTAAGACACATGTAGAGAGGGCAGTTAATAGTTTGAGTGCAGTTTTCCACCAAACGGAAGAAGAAATATCAAATGAGCATGCAGAAGCTATTGGTCAAAAACTACTGGAACTGCTTGACCCAAAAGACAGTGGTGTTTGTGAAGCAGTGCTAGAAACAGTGCTGTATTTGATAAGACAGAAAACAAAAGGCATATTGAGCTGGGATTTAGAGAAATTACGCAGAATACAGAAAAGTGATGGGCTCCCCAAAGAGATCTATTGCATGGCAAATGAAATTTTACCATTAGTGAACGCAACTGATGTGCCCACATCAGCTGACGCGACAAAGAATGACATGCGGAATCAACAAGAGTTTTGCTTTAAGACAGTCAGCAACAGGTGGAAGAAGCAGCTGAATACACTGGAGAAAAGTGTTGAAAACAGGAGCAAGACAGTAATACAAATCAGAAGCTTTTTTTATAAAGATAAGCTAAAATACAGAATAATGAATGAAAATGATACTGAAGTCTTCTTGGGGCTGAGAGAGGATGGCACAGAAGTTGTCATTAAGAGAATGTCTAAAAGCAACTACGAACAGCTGAAGATTGAAGAAAGAATCCTACAACTCCCTAAACTCGATAATCCTCATATTGTACGATATATTGATGCTGCAGTGGACAAGAAGTTTGGATATCTTTTTCTGCAACTTTGTGAATACACCTTAGGAACGTATATTAACAAACACAAGGAGAAAGTTTTTCTTTTAAAGAACCTCGCCAAAGAGTTTCTTAAAAGTCTAAAGGTGCTTCACTGTCACACTCCTCAAATTCTCCACCAAGATCTCAAACCCGAGAACGTTTGGATTGGTGAGATACATTTAAAATTCTGTAAAATCCATATTCATTGGTAATTAGGAGACATGATTTTGTTTGATGGGTTTTTATATGTTATTCCTCCTGCAGATGTTATTGGGAGGGCAAAGTTAGTTTTTGGCAAACAAGACCAAGAAGGATCATACACGTCAAACAGTGAAATAGGGGTAAAATGTGCTACACACAAACTTGACTGAGAACATCATGAAAAGTACCACAACTTATAAAATGTTGTGAAAATGTTCTTAAGGTGGCAAGAATGGCCCAAGAGACAACAGAGAACAAACCATACATGTCAAACACTAAAACACAGCTTATTAGTTAAAAAATGTTAGAAAATATTTATGGATGGTTTTGTAAATTAAGTAATTTGTTACTTTTAAGGTGGCAGGTATGCTGATTCGTCATATCCTCTCTGGAGGGAAGCATACATTTGATGGCAAACCCAACAACGAAAAAGAGTACTGTTTGGATCATGTTCAAGATGTGGTGGCAAAGGATCTCATCGAGTGGATGATCAACAAAGATCCAAAACAAAGACCCAATGTAAAAGAATGCTTGGACCATCCCTTCTTCTGGAATTCAAAACAGTAAGGAAGTCATGCTGATTGATTAATTAATAAATAGTTATTACTGGTACAAAAGAATTGATTTTTGGTTTCACTTAAACTGTCTGTTGAAAAACTGCCCATTCTAGCCTAAAATTCTGATAAGGTCATCCAAGATCAGCCTAGTTAAACATGCATGCTCCCATTTGCTACCAATGATAGATCTTCTTCTTATGCATTTGCTGTTGTTTTTTAAGTAAGCTGCTTCTGCTTGTGATTAATTTGCACCTATGAACCATAATTTAAAATTTAATTCAAGGAAATTTGAATACCTGAGACGGACTGGTAACAGGAAGGAAGTGGAAAACTGTCAAAATGCTGACCAGAACCTGATTCAGTTACTAGAAAGCTGTCCTGGACTTCAATCCCATAAAAACTGGAAAGGAAAGGTGACTGCAACATTGTAGCAAAACTTTTGCATTTCTTAAGTTCGTATTATGACCAGAGTTATTTGTTTTTGCAGTTTGACTTGAACATGGTTGACAAATTGGAGAATTTCAAGAATCAAACTACTCATAGGAGACTACAAAAGAAAGAGACACAACAACAAAACAAAATAGAGCACCAAGTTTATCCAAAGAAAATACAGCAAACAAAGCGGTACCCTGAAAATGTATTAGGACTGCTCCGTTTTATACGTAATCTCCATGAGCATTAGTAAGTTAAAGCTCTGTCTGTCTGTCTTTCTGTCTGTCTGCCTGGATGCCTGTCTGCAAAAAGCACTAATAATGCTTTCCTTTTTTACAGTGCAGAGGACGCAGACAATTGTGATGTAATTGAACTATTTCCTGATCTCTTCGGTGATGTTTACAAGTTCGCCAAGGACAATAACTGGAATTCACAGCCACCTTTGAAGAAAATGTTTCAAGGAAAAAAAGACAAAGTGGACTTTAGCACCAGTGTTGTGATGGCATCTGTGAGCACTGAGGCGTGTGAAGGCTCCAGTCCATTCTAAACCTTGTGGAATGAAAATGAAATGAAAGTTGAATTCAGATTGAAGGACCGCTCAGTGGCTGTGGAGCTTGAGAGAAGTAAATATGTAATAAAAAATATGTAAATATAAGTATTATTGTATGGCACTAACCTTACTTCAGTATCTTTTATTTTGTCTGACTGTATACTTTCAAATACATCTTTTACTTTTATTTTGTGACAAGTTAACTCCCAATTTAATTAAGATAAGTAGAAACACTGGAGGTCCAGGATGAAGGATCTTATAAATTACTGTAGACTTACACGCTGCCAGTGAAAAACAAGAAAAGCAGTCAACACCTGTAGAACCACAGATGTCATTAAACCATAAGTTGCAGGCTGTGTTCTCCTCAGACATGTACAAGCTATACATGAAACTAAAGTGATTTAAGCTACCTTTATTAAGTTAAATGGATTTAAGCCATAATGTATTTGTGCCTGTTAGGCCTGTCTACCGTGCCTTGTGCGAAAAAATAATTATATTACTTTTTTTGCCAAAATGTCAAAAATACACTAAGTATATTATAAAATACTTAGTGTATTTTTTGTGAAGTTCCATACTTTTTTATACAGTTAATCTAGCATTATACAACTTTTATTATGCTGTATTTGTTTATTCAGTTAATTTTCAGACCTAATACTACATCATGGGATGAAAAGAAGGGAAAAAATAGATATAATTAAAATCCTTTTGATTTTGAACTTTCCACTACCTGTTGTGGGCTTTCAGAGCTTATGAAAATGGTATGCACATCCATTTTGTTATGTACAATTTTCCTCATATGATTTAAGCTGTACAAACATATTTATCACACAAAAATCTAAACAAAGTCTTTATACTTAATGTTAAGATCCAAAAGCAGATGTGACGGATATTATATTGGATGTCATAAAATTCCAAGCTTCTGAGACTTTTTTTAAACTTTCAAAATGTAATGAATTATGCATAATTTTTTTTACTGGAATTTTTTAATTCACTTTCGTAGTAACAGTTTGGAGGTAAATACTTATCTATCTTAATAAATCTGTAAAAATATCACAGTGAATAAAATGTTTTGTACTTTAAAGCTCAATGAAGTAAAATAAAAGTAACCAGAGAACATTTCACCCAGAATCTGTGTTTAATTTTAATATATTTTAATATTATTACATTATTACATTACACATATATGTTCCTATGCCACTGATCACTGCTGCCGTGGTGTAGATCAGCTTGTTAGTCTCGGTGACTGCAGCCTCGATGATGGTGGCTGTAGGTATCGTCCGTAGTGCTGCATTAACATCATCTAGCAGACCTAATCCAGGCGACGTCCGAGCCGGCATGCCTTCATATCTCACAGCTCAGTTCCTCTCGCACTCAACGATCCTTCTTCTATCACACTTGGGGCTCTCTCTCTCTCTCTCCCTACATACCCTTATAAATACTCTTACAATACTCATTAAAAGACTCAAATACAACAAAAACTTCCACAAATCCAGTACAAACTGGACCTGGGAACAATATGCTTATTTGCACACTCGGTCACATAGTTCTGAACACATATCTAAATTATACTGTACTTGCACATTTTGCATTTTACACGTCTTCGTTCTGTCTCGTCTATAATATCCTGACAATAACTTGAAACTGGTATTCAAGACCTACTGCACATTCACTTTGTATTGTCTCTGTCCTGTCTTTGTTTATTGTACAGTTAGTAATGTATAGTTATCGTTATAGTATTGTATAGAATCACCTCTCAGCTCCCAGCCATCACACCCACCCCCGGCATCTGTGGACTCCAACATACACCCCCTCTCTCTATCAAGGTGCGGAAGGTTGCAGGTCCAGATGGCATCAGCTCCAGGCTCCTGAGGTGCTGCGCAGATGAACTGTGTGGCATCCTAGGATATCTGTTCAACCTGAGCCTGTCACTGGGGAAAGTACCACAGCTGTGGAAGACCTCCTGTGTGGTACCGGTACCAAAGACCTCCCATCCCAAGGACCTCAGCAGCTACAGGCCGGTAGCCCTGACATCACATCTGATGAAGACCCTCGAGAGGTTGGTTCTAAACCATCTGCGCCCCCTGGTGAGGTCTTCATTGGATCCGCTGCAGTTTGCTTACCAGCCTGGCATCGGGGTGGAGGACGCCATCATCTACCTCCTGCACCGAGCTCTGACTCACCTGTAGAAGCCTGGAAACACTGTGAGGATAATGTTCTTTGATTTCTCCAGTGCTTTCAACACCATCCAGCCACGACTTCTGAGAGTGGACCACCACATGTCCCAGTGGATACTGGACTACCTTATAGGGAGCCCACAGTATGTGAGGTCACAGGGCTGTGTCTCTGATACGCTGGTCTGCAGGGGGCCCCACAGGGAACTGTGCTGGCACCGTTCCTCTTCACCCTCTACACTACAGACTTCTCCATTAACTCCCCACGCTGCCACCTGCAGCAGTTCTCTGACGACTCTGACATAGTCGGCCACATCAGTATACTGTTCATTAGAAAAAAAGTTAACTGTGCATGGTGTGAAACTCAAAACCTCAATATTTATTAAATTCGTTTGCTCTCAATATTAAATACAAAGACTTGCTTGGAATTTGATGTGACTGACATGTTTGTGCAGTTTGGACCTGTCATACGCCCGAAATGCATATCTAACGTGTCACTGGGTGTTACAACGGCCACGAAACATCAGCTTTACAAAGCCTTGTTCTTATAAATGTCACATCAAAAAGCATTTTCATGGGACGTCAGAGTGAAACAAGAAAGACAACAGTTTCTCATGCTCCAAGCTGTATCACTTGAAATGTAATCAATAATTGTATTTTCCTCTTTTCTTCCTGTTTATAGGGAGTTTCTTTACTCCCTATAATCAGCTGGCTGATTGTTGTCCAGTGTTTGCTCACTGCCAAAAATGCAAATTCTATATCTGTCTTGGCACCTGGGTTCCTGTCCCAGTGTTTTGAGTTTGGACTTTTGTCATTTAGTTTTTCTGTTTCTGTCCCCTGTATTATTTTGGTAGTGTTCTATGTTTAGGTTTGCTTGCCCCATTTAATTAATCAGATTTGCTGTGTGTGTTTCCT
>NW_024584027.1:0-21204 GCF_018398535.1 Haplochromis burtoni
TCAGTACAAATACAGCTGCTCTGTGACGGCCTCAGAGGTTGTCAAAGAGAATATTGGGTGCAACAACAAAATGTTTTCCCAAGCCTTGAACATCCCACGGAGGACTGTTCAAGCATGTGTAGCAGAAAACTAACACTGCACATCACTCTGAAAACACCATCCCCACTGTCAAATATGGTGGTGGCAGCATCATCCTCTGGGGGTGCTTCTCTTCAGCAGGGACAGGGAAGCTGGTCAGAGTTGATGGGAAGATGGATGGAGGTATGACTCACATCAAGTGCGAGAATGATGTCCTGCATGAATATCCTTTAGCCCCAGTGGGAGTGTGCTGTACCACTGTTGGGATGTCTTTGAATGTCTTGGACCTAGAGGTCAGCATCTCATTTTACACGGACAAAAATCTATTACAAAACCTATCTCTCTCCGCTAGCAATATACCCACAGGGGAAGAGAGGCTTTTCTCTAATTGTTTTTCCTTGGCTGCAGTTCTGGGCTGGTTATGAGTGAACCCAGCCCATATTAAGGCTCTGATTGGTGATTGGGTCATTCAGGCCCATCATTTACACACTGCTATGTAGTGTGTGGTATTATTCATAGAGTTCTTTTTAAATTCTGGAAACAGCATGCATTTGGCACTGAAATTGAAGTTTGTATTAATGGAACATTTTAGTGTTACAACAAATAAAAGAACTCTAGCCTTCCACTACCAACTGCAGTTGAAACAAATATACAGAAATATGGATAAACGATGTATCTGCCATTTTCACAAACATTTAGCAACTAATGTTAAATAGCAACTGTTGGTTGATACACTGCAATCTAAACAGAGGCTGTGAAAAACACATTTGCCACTGTGTCAGGAAGGACAAATGTGAATTTTAATATCATTCTCAGTTGCATTTTCATATAGCAAAACATTGAAATGCCATCAAGTCTGGATCTAATATTATGTTATACAATCATCATCTAAATGAGATACAGGTTCTCTTATATCATATTAGAGGAAGAATGATTATAGTGGAATTATTATTAATTTATTATCTATCTTAATATTGTTATTATTATTATTATTATTATTATTATTATTATTATTATTATTATTCCCTGATTTAAAAAAACAAACATTTTTTGTGAAGAGTGTGGAAACCTCTTGACCTCTTCACTTGACTTGACTGAACATGACTGAAGTTCAGGAATATAAGGTTGGAGCATTTACAATGTTTAAGAGACGCTAAATAAAATGAGGAAATCTTTAGGTGCATCTTCTTTGAGCTTTTATGTACATAAAATTATTTTTTGTTGGAATTGCAACAGACCTCTGAACCAGAAAAAATAAATCTTATTGACATTACATGTTTTTCACAACATTCTAACTGTCTTCATTTTCCTTTAAATAAATGCAAACTTTTTGTACATTTTCAAATTGTCCACCATATCTCTTCAGTAATGCAAAATATCCAGTGAAAAGAATCTGCATGAGTGTTCAGCAGGAAGACAATCATGAAATGCTATATTTTCTCAGTGCAAAGGGCACCTCATTCCGCTCATCATGAGAAACGTCCAAAAAGAATGGAAAAAAAAGAAGAAGAAGAAAAAAAAAGGGAAGATGGATGGAGCCAAATACAGGGCAATCTTGGAAGAAAACCTCTTGGAGCCTGCAAAAGACCTGAGACTGGGGCGGAGGTTCACCTTCCAGCAGGACAACGCCCTAAACATAAAGCCAGGGCAACAATGGAATGGTTTAAAACAAAACATATCCATGTGTTAGAATGGCCCAGTCAAAGTCCAGATCTAAATCCAATCGAGAATCTGTGGCAAGATCTGAAAAACTGCAGAGTGAGTTCCTGGAGCTCCTGCAAGATGTAACAGCCTCCCCCACCAGTTGAATTTAAATACAACAATGACAACTATTATCAAAATTAACCTAACAATGTGGTTCTGTTTGCCTCATCAGGTGGTGGCCTTGAGCTTGCACTGGAACGGTTCGCAGCAGAGTGTGAAGCGGGAACAAGGATCAGCACCATGGGTGGCTGGCCTCTCCCTTAGAGATAGGGTGAGAAGTTCAGCCATCCGGGAGGGGCTCAGAGTAGAGCCGCTGCTCCTCCACATCGAAAGGAGCCAGCTGAGGTGGTTCGGGCATCTGACAAGGATGCCTCCTGGGCGCCTCCTGGGTGAGGTGTTCCAGGCATGTCCCACCGGGAGGAGGCCCCGGGGCAGACCCAGGACACGCTGGAGAGATTATATCTCTCGGCTGGCCTGGGAACACCTTGGTGTTCCCCTGGATAAGCTGGAGGAGGTGGCTGGGGAGAGGGAGGTCTGGGCTTCTTATGGATGGATGGATAGATGGGTTTAAAAGATAGCACTGTAAATTGCATGTGAGATGGGGAGTTTAAAAAAGTGAAACCTCAGCAGTTTGTGTAGAGAAAAAGAGCAGAAATGGAAGGATGGGGAGGTGGAGGTAGAGGTGGGGTTGGTGGTAGAGATAAGGAGAGCTCTATAAGGGAAAGCTTTGATCAGAGAGCTGCAGCAGTTACAGTTGTCTTATGATGGAGATACAGAAAGGAGTCGAGCTCTGTTTTCCAAAACTCCTCAACACTTCCTGCAGGAAGCCGGCACATCACTGGTCCAAAGCTGTGCTCCTGAACATTGTGCTGTCATGTGTCTCTCTGATCACTGCTGCTCTAAACCTTCTGGTCATCATCTCAGTCTCTCACTTCAGGCACAAAGTTAATATTTTAAATGAAATGGATTTTAAAGTTTAGAAACACAGTGATTGATTGATAAGTGTAATGAATGTGGCACATACTTGATGTACTTTAGCAATGACTGTAATGTTTCATGTGGCTAGAAAGAATCATGTCTTTTTAAAGGAGGTCTTTTACTAATGTAAAAGACCTCCTTTAAAATGATATCAGTAAGGATATATTGAAATGATTATTGTTGAATATATATATTTTTGTCTCTCTGCAGGAAGCTTCACACACCTACCAACATCCTCCTCCTCTCTCTGGCTGTCTCAGACTTTCTTGTGGGTCTCTTGCTGATGCCATTTGACATCTTTAGGAACATGGCCTGCTGGGTACTTGGTGATCCTATGTGTTCTGTTTATTGGTATCTGACTGGCAGTGTTGGGGAGTAACGAAATACATGTACCGCCGTTACGTATTTAAAATACAAAATATGAGTAACTGTATTCTGTTACAGGTACCGTTTAAAAAGGTGGTATTTAGAATACAGTTACTTTGTTGAAATAAATGGATTATACGGCGGTACTTTCCTGTTTCATATTGTGGCAGGCAGGGCTGGACTGGGACAAAAAATCAGCCTGGGCATTTTGACTAGCGACCGGCCCACCAGCAAAAACCATAAAGCCTTTGAATAAAAACAAATGTTGTTGTGACAGTGATGTGCACTGTCTTGTTGGTACATATGTATCAATCTAATAAACTTAAACCTACACCATCCTCCCTATTCTGGTATTCTAAACAGTAGCCGAAACCCAAAGAGTTGGTCGAGTTAACCTCCTGAACTACACATGGTGGAAACCTAAAATTAAGCCAGAGAAGACTAGAGGTGAGACATGATCATTACTGAATATTAAAAATAATAAATGACAGATTTAGTGATATTTTCATAAACTATTCATTTACCACATCAATAAACAGCATGGCAGGGCAACATATTTTTTCTAACATGGTCACCTTTAAAAAGTGAAAGGAGATAGACAGATGAGAAAGAATAAAACTTAATTGAAGTTTCTAGAAAATGTGGAAAAACACTGCCATCATATACAGTTCTTACTTCTGAAGAAATTATGTTGGGATCCTCCAAAAAAATTACTATGTACAATAATGGATTTCTATACATTTGACATCAGATAAAAATTTTGGTTGTAAGATATGGATAATTATTTGTTAAAAGCTAGACATTTTAAATGAGAATAAGAAAGAAATGTATTTTTTTTTTTTGTATTTGCTAGCTGGTATATAATGATGTGCTACGTGACCGCTAGTGACACAGCTATGTTAGCATAATATAAACAAGCTAACTTTTTTCCACTCGATAAAAGTTAACGTGAGTGTTCTCGGTGGTCAGGAACAAATGTAATCGCATGGCAGGATGCTGTAAAAGGACCAAACTTCAGCCAGGAGAACAACTGAGATAATCCATCTACAATACGAGGTTAGTCATTCATATACTGCTGCATGGGCTGGGCTGTAGTTACATCCTAAGGTTTTAAAAACTGAGCTTAAATAAATGATTAGTGGTAATAAAAGCCGAGGGAGGTCAACAGTGATCACTGACTGTTTTAGGAGCTTTTTGAGATCAAATAGAAGAAAATACAAAATATTAAACATGTTAACAACACAAAAGCCATATTAAACGCAGACTACTTTAGGCCCGGAAGTAGGATTCGTCGCGTCATCACTGAACAACCGGATAGGCAGAATGCAGAATGTAGCCTCATGGGCAGTGTAGTCCGTGCTGCAGGGAGAATGGACTGCCATACTCGTTATGTGTCTGTGAGCGCGAGGAGGGAGAAAAAGGCGAGTGGAAAAGTACGAGCTGTTATGAGCAGAAACGGGAGCTGGAAGCATGTAAATATAATAATAACCACTGCAGCCAAGAAGAGTGCCTGATGAGCCCAGTTGTAAGTAAGCTATTAAAACTCGACTGTAGGCTTTGTTCGTGTTTTCCTCCGAAACAATAAGTTCCGTTGGAGCAGCCTTTCAACACCTCTCTCTGTCTCTCACAAGAAAAGTTGACCCACACAACAAAGTAAAGCTATTTTTCGGCCACAAGCCTGACACGACCCGAATTAGCCAGAGGTCCCTTTACTACGTTCGGAGCCGCGGACCTTCAGTAACAGTAATAAATCACACAGCAATAGTACATAAATATGGAAGAAATATAGTATCATCAGAATTCAAGTATGTTTAGACATTGAATTTATGACACTGAATTTTTATCCTCCAAATTTCCCTGCAAAAATATTCACTTGCAAAAATTCACCTGCAAAAAATTCACCTGCAAAAAATTCACCTGCAAAAGTCACCTGCAAAAATTTCACTTGCAAAAATTCACCTGCAAAAATTCAACTGCAAAAGTGATGAACTTGAATGACCCAAGCCAGAGCAATCAGCACTAGATCGAGTCGAGCAGCTCTCAGCCAATTAAATTACGCTGTTTGATCACATGACACCGTTAGCCAGCAGCTTGTCTCCTAAAAGAGAGCTGTTTAAAGGTGAGTGATTAAGTTTTTCTCCTAAATAGAGATCATTACAGAACGCCTAGTCCTACTTAAAATCCTATTTATTTTTATTTTATTTTATCATCTACTCGAACTAAGGAAAACGTTTGACTAACTCAATTTGACAATTTCCACGCCTCCCCTTCCTGACTGCAGAGGCAGTTTTGAATTTAGGAGCAGCAAGATGGAAGTGGCGAACCCTGGCGATTCTCCGGTAATTATATTGTTTTTTATCTTCAAGTTTGTCTTTTGAAATGTTAATTTTATTTAAATCCGTTGCTCACGTATAAAGTACACAGACGGGGTCTTTGCTCAACTCGTCTGAGGCGTGTCTCACTAAGCGCTACATGCTAGCATCCTGCTAACCGAGCTACCCTTTACATGCTGTGCTTTAGAAAATAGGATACTTGTTAAAAAAATACTTTTTTGCAGGTGAATTTTTGCAGGGAAATTTGGAGGATAAAAATTCAGTGTCATAAATTCAATGTCTAAAAATACTTGAATTCTGATGATACTATATTTCTTCCATACATAAATGTGGCTGTAAAATGCATGATAATATGTTAAGTAATCCAAAGTATTCAGAATACGTTACTCTCATTGAGTAACATAACGGAATACGTTACAGAATACAATTTAGGGCATGTATTCTATAATCTGTAATGGAATACATTTTAAAAGTAACCTTCCCAACACTGCTGACTGGCAACATTGCCTTTGCCTCAACAGGGAACATAGTTCTAATATCAATTGACCATTATGTGGCTTTTTGTCCCCCTCTGCATTACCCCACCAGAATTACTGTGGCAAGAGTCAAACTTAGTGTTTCTCTGTGTTGGTTATTTGCCATTTTCTACAGCAGTCTCTATATGAAGGATGTACTGATAAAGCAGGTATAATTCCTGCTATGGAGAGTGTGTGTTTATCATTGATGATATTGCAGGGATTTTTGACATGGTTTTATCTTTTTTTTGTTCCAGTTCCAGTTATCGTAATTCTGTATATGAGAGTGTTTGTAGTGCCTGTGTCTCAGGCTCGAGCCATGCGCTCTCATGTTACAGCTGTCACACTGCAGCGTTCATTGAATCACACAAACAAATCTGAGTTGAAAGCAGCTGGGACTCTGTGAATTCTTGTAGTTGTGTTTTTAATATGCTACTGTCCATTGTCACACTGCAGCGTTCATTGAATCACACAAACAAATCTGAGTTGAAAGCAGCTGGGACTCTTTGAATTCTTGTAGTTGTGTTTTTAATATGCTACTGTCCATTCTTCTGCTTTTCTTTTGGTGTAGAAGACATGCTACATTGGCTAAACCCAGAGATTGCCTGATTTGTTTCCCCGGAGGAGGATAAGCGCCAGTCCACAACAGCCCCGGTTGTGGTCTCCATTTCAACTTGTGTTAAAAGTGTAGACTGCAAACTATATGCCAGTTTAATTGTGTTGACAGGGCACATAAAACTAGAGTTTTGATAGAAAATACACACGAAACAATAAAAACAGCCTTTTCTAAGCACAGCGCTCGAAAGCACAAGGTGCTTGTGACAAAAGACAACCAATGGCCATTAGGTGACATCAAGTTAACACAGATGATATTCTAGCCCTACACCAGACTCTGCAGCAAGGACGTGGGCTCTGCCCTATGCTCTCCTGGCAAAACTATTGAATCAGCAGGCAGTGGCATCTGAAAGGGCCTTGGTTTCCTTGATACAGGGGGATCATCTTTGGTTGAGGTCCAGGCTTCAAGGAGGGTTATATGCTCAAGCTGCCTCTGGTATGTTCTGCAGAAATGTGTTTAAAAATAACTGAACTGAGAGTAACATACGTTCAGTTCAGATAAAATATAAAGAAGGTTTGAAGTTCTGAGAAAATTTAAGCTGATTAATAAAAGACCCATTGTCGTTTATCCCCGCTTTTGCTTCCTTTCCCTTCATCAGCTGCATCGCTTGCTGTTCCTAACAGTGCATTGCAGGAAGACAGCAAAAAGGAATCATCATCTTTTGATAGTGCAGTGGTAGTAAAACAAACAATTAAACAAATAAAAGTAAACTGCAATAAATTACAGGGAGCAATAAAATAAACTAATAACTCTTTTAGATAACGTCCCCACCTACACAGGTATTTTTGAAAATGCAGCTTTTTCTATGCGTTTGGACCTTTCATTCACACCTAAACGGCGTTTCAAATCACCAAAAACTGAGATTTTTTAAAACTCAGTTTTTGCGTTTACGTGTGGAGAAGGAATTAGGTGTTCGTCACGCAACGTCAAAGGTGTGTGCCTTTTTTTTACATCACGCTGTTTACATGAGAAGAATTTCTACAATGGCGGATACAGACAAAATACTGTTACTGTTAATCTTACTATCTGCAGGTTTTACACGCTTACATATACACATTGTCAGGCGTCGTGTGGAGGCGAGGAAGAAGGAACCCAAACGCAGGACTCGCAGGCAGGTGCAGATTTATTGTGAGGAGTGGATGAACAGAACAAAGGGAGAAAATGGCTGGCTGGCTGGACAACTGACTGGAAGGCTGAATGGCTGGCTGAACGCAGGCGGAAACGACAACAGAACATCACATGAACATCAATGACACGACACCGATCGGATGGAACTGAGGACTTAAATACACGCTGGGTGATGAATGATTAGAAACCGGTGAGTACGCAGCTGAACTTAGTCTGACTAATGATACATGGAAATAACTGGAACACAATACGCAGGCGGTATGCTGACACGGAAAACATAGATGTGAAAATAAACTGAACATGACAAAACAGAAATCACTGGATCAACGACCCAGGAACCCTGACACACATGCAGTTACTGTCCCTCGATTTAGAAAGGCAGAGGTGTCATGGTGTAATTATTTTACGTGTAGTTGCTTTTTTTCTGTGTAATAATATTCAACATTGCTATCAATACATTTTTCAAAAAATGCCTCTCTGTGCAGAATGGGTTCAAAAACAAACAACTGTGGGATACTGTTGCTGTGATTTGGACAGAGGGAACCAATCGTGACAGGATCAGCCTGATATTGTTAGTATCCCACTGTAACTTTACTGTATAAAGAACCAACATCTCCAAAGTGTCAGGAGAAGTTAGTCAAGAAGTAAGAAGTGTTTGTGAACTAAAAATCAAGAATGTGGGATACTGTTTGTCCGTGATTTGGGCAGCCCAGTGCGTGCTCCCGACATAGGGAAAACTAATTCTGTTGGGAATTTATCAGTGGTCTTTGATCAGTGGTCTTTGATCAGTGGTTGTTGATCAATGGTCATGAGAATTTACATAATTATGATGAAGGAACTGACCTCACAGCCCATTGTTCCTTCAGTGGGCTGGTTTCAGTCATTATGCAAATGTACTGTTGATAAGATTGGGGAAACCTGCAGTCAGCTGAGACTGAAGAAGTCACTTGGATGAGTGATGAAACGTTTCTCCCACTGAAAACACTACGTCCAGATGAACAGAATCAACTTTTGGAGATTTACTTACCTGGACGATTGAGGATGCATCAAGACGACTCACAGACATGCTTCATATTTAGCTCTATACAATGGTTTTTTTGTTTGTTGGCCAACTATTTTCTTATTCACAAAGGTTATATGGAGACATTTTGGTTATTGCCACAGACTCATTCTCTTACTACGGATGGAGGATGTTGCGGTTTTGCAACCCATGGACCAAGACTCAATATGTTCACTTAATTTCAAATTGAGACTCACTTGTGTTTAAGCCTCTCACACACCCACACTGCTCTCCTCCAGCTTATATCACCTCTGGAGGGTAATTGGTGATAAACGAGGGCAGATGAGCAGCAGAGAGAAACAAGGGGAGGGGCAAGAAAGAAGGAGGGGGAGAGGGAGAGGACAACACCATGCCCACACACTCCCACAGCCTCACAGGATGTAACAGGTTTCCTTTAAACTACACATGTAATGCGGATGTGAGAGAGGCTGTGATGAAGTCCAAGAGTTCTTAAAGACGTATGTGCTCCGGTCCAGAAATTTGCATGAAATATTGGACACAGGTGGTAAAGTGCTGTCACACCCTGAATAAATTGTCCTCTGTTGTTACAGATATTGTTTCAGTTATTCTTTGGTTAGCTGACATATTGGTTACATAATCATATTGTTTATCAGAGGGGAAGTGAGAATTTTATTATACTGGAGCCTAAGGGTAGGTGCAATAATACTCAACCGTAATATTCGCTTATAACTGTGTTGTCAGTTAGCCAATGTTGTGTCAAAAAGTCATGTCTGCCATAAACTAATTTCCGGTATTTGTCAAAAACCGGTTGATCATATTTAAACTGCTATAGACAACTTTTTGGTCTATAATATGTGAAACATATGTCAAATGTATCCCTCTCGGGTGACATCGAGTCATCCTGTGCCACAAACAACATTCCTGTAACAAGGTAGAAGCTGCAATCAGTTTTTGGCAGTGATGTTTATTTCTCATTTATTCATTTGACATTAAAATTACTTTTTAAGAGTAATCTGTCCAAGAGGACAGTAGAAATTGCAACAAATATAATAATCATTCTGCAAACATATTTTAAGTGGCCCAAAAGGACTGGATTGGTTTTAACGTAGTTACAATAACACAGAGTTATAAATGTACTTAAAAGATGCAGGGGCGGTCCTAGTCTGTTTGGTGCCCTGTGCAAACACTCCCTCTTCTGGAAAAATGTGTCTGTACTCCAAATTTCTCTCCCATGTTTTCCATAGTGGTGAATCTCTCTTGGATGGAAGATACTGCAGCATCAACAACAACATTAAAAAAAGGTCACCTCCAGCTCTTTGGGGCATCACTCAATGACTCACCAAATGACTCGTAAGAGAAGTGCTGCTTTGTAGATCTCAGTCTTTTCTGTTGCAGAACAGCCTCTATGTTCATGTCCTGACACATATCATTGGCTGACATTTGTGCAGCTGATTAGCCTGTTGCTCTGTAGTTGCGGAGACCTCTTTCTGCCTTTTTGAGGAGATTGACTGCTACACAGCAAATTCAAAAGTGTTACCGTATTTCCCGGACTACAGAGCGCACCTGAATATTAGCCGCACAAGCTAAAATCAGGGGAAAATCCTGTTTTGTACATACATTAGCCGCACCTGACTAAAAGCCGCAGATGTTTCAATGTTGACTCATCACATGTAAGAGAATATGCACAAAGCGAATTGTCAGGAAAGAGACGGCTGTTTGGAGACATCACTTTTATTAATATTTTGAAAAACAAGTTATGGGTACATATTTGCATAACTTTTTAGGTATATGTACAAGTAGCGGTAATTACAAGTACAAAACATGTACTGTGCTTCATAAATGAGTAACAAATGTAACCTACAGCACACCAGAAAAATAGATTCGGACTACCTTTTAGGCTCAGGTGCAGTGACACGGCTTTAACAAGAAGAAAAGTCAGTCATTCACCACCATCTTTCTCTTCTTCCTGCGCACTAAAACCACCAAAGTCCTCTTCTCCAGTGTCGGAAACGAACAGGCTCAGGATGGCTTCGTCATCCACTCTCCACTTCTCTCCTTCGTTGTCACTTTCAAAACCAACCAAACAAATCCTCTTTGTCATTGTCAGAGTCGAACACCCTCAGAAGGGCCGTGGCGGTGTCCTCCTCTCCATCATGCAGCAGTCCAGCCCTTCGAAATCCGTTGGTGATCGTGGATGTTTTCACACTTTTCCACGCTGTCAGAATCCAATGGTGGAGTTGAGCATAACTTGCTTTTCGCAAGTTTATCGCCGCTCGTCATCCACACCTCCCGCTGAACGCGTAGCGCTACTTTGAAGTTTGCTTTTCGCGCTACTTCGTACGGCACTACGTTGCCTGGCGGATGGACATGTGACCAACATACCACTCTTGAACCCCGATCCTTCCGCCAGGCAACGTAGTGCCGTACAACAGCGGAACAAACAAAACAAATCCGCTCATGGACAATCCATAGAAAAGCCGCACCTGACTAAAAGCCGCAGGGTTCAAAGCTTGTGCAAAAAGTAGCGGCTTATAGCCCGACACAAATTCAAGGTTAAATGTTTTGGTGTTAATAGTCTTCTTGCAAAAGTAGAGTTAATTTTACTCTAAGCAGAGTCACATTCTTTTAATGTAACTCTGAGGTGTAAAATGATAGTAGTTAAAATCGAGTGTTAAAAATGAGTGTTTCTCTGTCAAATCTGGAGGTGTTACAATGGAAACATTAACTCTTGACCTCTTAACTCTGAACTCCTAGAGGGGCTATGACACCAATAGAGTAAATTCACAGACTCCGCCCCCAGCACGGCTCCAATCGAAGCTGAAGTGAAGCCGTTTCAGAACATTTTGCTCTACATATTTGAGTTGTTTGCCATGCTTGGTAAGTCATTTTTTCAAAGATTGTTTCAATTATTATTATTAGCTTTTACTTCTGTGGCTCTTTGGAGTTGAGACAAAGCTGTGTGAAAGGCATTAGCCATGTTGCTCGCTGATAGCATAATATTCTGTTTTAGCTAGCTGAAAGGTATTGTTTGCGGGCAAATACCACAGCCTTGAAAAAAGCTTGCATGTGAATTTTCAGTCAAACTTTTGGTCAAATACACCTAAAACAATGTCTAGAATGTGAAATGTTGGTATAATGGTGCTACTTGAAGCCTGAAAACGATCGCCCATTAAAAAAAAAAACGAGCAAACAGCAGTAGCAGACGTCCTGACTGGGTTCTACGTTAGCATAGATCCCTCCAGAGTTTTGTGCACACGGTTTAGGTAAAAATGAAAAAGCTTGCATGTGAATTTTCAGTCAAACTTTTGGTCAAATACACCTAAAACAATGTCTAGAATGTGAAATGTTGGTATAATGGTGCTACTTGAAGCCTGAAAACGATCTCCCATAAAGAAAAACGAGTCTTCTCTCACCCCCATTCTCTGCGACCTGCTGGAGCGGGGGGGCTAGGAGGAGGAGTTGGCCGTCCGACTGCGGTCTGGAGTGTGGGGCCTCCCTGCTGCTGCGGAGTCGGGGCGGTCTGCCTCCCCCCACCGCAGGGAAAAGGGTAACACCACCTGGGTCTGGGTGCAGTTCCCCCCCTCCAGGGGCAAGGGTACCTAGACCCGGGGCTTAGAGTACGCTTGGGGAGTGTGATCGTGTGTACAGCGTCTCTTTATGTCTGTCTCCACGTTGGTTGAGTGTGGAGTAAGTGCATATGAGAGCATGAGGGTGGGAATGGATGTTTGTATATGTGTGTGCCTGTATTTCTGTGTCTATATGTCAGGTTGGGTGTCAGGCGCCACCTCTCTGGGGACATCTTAGGCCCTCCAAGGTATGGAGGCCTCTCTCCCCCTACCACCACTTCCCCTGCCAGTGGCGGACTCCCTCAGACATCGGTGCGTTGGTGGTTCTTTGTGTCCGGGGGTGGGCGTCCAGGTACACACCGGCTCACTCCTTGGCGGCCGCTTATCGGGGCCTGGAGCCTGGGGCTTGCTCGGGCCACTTCGGAGGTGGGGTGCCCCCGGCCTCTCGGCCTGGGGCTCGGTCACTCAGGCACGGCTGGCTGCCGGCGGAGCTCACGGGCGCGTCACTGCAACTCCCCCTGGCTTTCTGCTCCGCGGCTGCTGAGTGAGCCCTCATCTGGGACTCTCCTCAGCTCTTTCTGGGACAGTGGCGCGGCTGCCCCTCTGTTGGTCTTCCTTGGTCTCTTGTGTTCTGGGGGCCTCTGGATGTCTGGAGTTTTGATCTCCTCCATACCTGCTTCATGCCCTGGAGGACGGGGCTGTGGCCCCCCCACACCCTCTAGCAGATCATTACATGAAGGAACCTTTAAAAACAAAAACAAGCGCGTCCATGCTCACAGGTGTACACACGGGTGATCACACCCACAAACTACACCCTTTTTGGCTCCTACCTCAAAGCACACTGTGTTCTGTTGATCTTATGTGCTGCACAATAATGTTTAATATTTAGTATTTACTGTCATATTCCCATATATCATTGTGATGTTGTTTATTCTATTACTCTTGTTCTCTTCTGCTTGCTTTCTTTTTTCTTTCTCAGCAGGTGATCCAGGTGATTGATATATGCATTTTTTTTTTTCTGCCACGTCTGTTGGTTTTTGGTTTTTGCCCTTCTCCCCCGTCCCTCTTCTCAGCTGTTTCTCTTTCCCTCTTTCTTTCTCCCCTTCTTTCCCCCAGTAAAGTCTGTCCCGTATTCAGTAAGTGAAAATAAAATAAACAATAAAAGGTGAATCAAATGGACCATTACGGCAAGGCTGGGATGGTCAATTTGGTAAAGTAAATCCGTTGGGCATCTTTCTTTGCCTTTAGACAACAATTCTGATGGCAAAAGAGCCAAAACGGGACAGGCAAAAAAAAAAAAAAAAAAAAACGAGCAAACAGCAGTAGCAGACGTCCTGACTGGATTCTACGTTAGCATAGATCCCTCCAGAGTTTTGTGCACACGGTTTAGGTAAAAATTAAAAAGGTTGAGGTTTTACATTTAGTTCAGTATTACCTGTTGCCTGTGTCCTTGTCTTTTGGGAAAATACTTTACACAAGTAATGGCTCAAAGAGGATTCCTTTTTTTTTTTTACTGTGCTGCAATTGTTTACTGGATTATTTGTGCCATTAATTAGTGTCAACTAATTTTTATTCAATCTCCGCACAGGATATGCTTGTGAAGATGGAATATGGGGGAGAGCAGAAGTGCGTTGAAGTTCCACAAAGGGATGAATGAAGGACATGCATATTGTATTGAAGAAATAAGTGATGAGAATGCTGTTATTTGCATTTACCATGTCAGACCTTTTGATAAACAAAATTCTAATGAAAGTGAGAACATGTATACTGTTACATCTTTCAGAAAATGTTTTGAAATTGTGGTGCACAGTTCAGAATAAATGTTTTTCAAAAACCATTGCATCTTTTTAGTAAATGTTTATTTCCAAAAGAAATTTCTAGAAGTTCAGAACAGTAAAATTCCCGCTTTTTAGAATGAATTAGAAGATAACTCTTACGTAGTTAAACTAAAATACTCTTTGAGAGTTAATATATAAACTCTTAACACCAAGTGTTAAATTATCAACTCCAGACAGATTTGGTGTTTAACACTAAATCAGAGTTAACGTACCAACTCTCCAAAAAGAGTTAAATTAACACTCTCTGGTGTGGACCCATATAGACACTTTAATAGTGTTGAAATCAAATCCGACAGTGTTAATTTGGACATGCTGGATTTGCTATGTACATGCACATGTATGTTGGGAGACTGCATGAGCTTGCTCACATGGTGGATTTGGTTCAGAATGTCATACCACACCACTGAACAAATGCTGAATCTGTATGATCCCACCTCCTCAGACAAAGACTGGGCCTCAATATTTATAACTGAGTGTTTGGTGTGGTCTCTCACCTCCATTAAAGCCTCTCTCACTGCAGATGCTTGGTACCTCAGGGGCTCAACACTGTTGATCTTACTTTCCCACCTTGTTTCAGACCACATCTTTAGTCTAATGTTAGCATGTTTTTCAGGATGGCCCATCTCTGAGTGGAGTCTTAAAATTAATTGTAAAGTTTTTGAAAAATCCCAAATTAACTTGTGGCATCAATAGATCCCTTTGAAGCATCAGCCACAACCAAATTCAGTGTATGAGCTCCACAGGGAACAAAAGAGCTCTAGGATTCAGTTCCAGCAGCCTGGCTTGAATGCCCTTGAATTTCCTCTCATGTTAGCCCCATTGTCATATGAATGACCTCTTCAGTCCTGAAAGGGAATTTTCAGCTCTTCCAGACTGTTTAAAATCATGGATGTGAGATGCTTCCCTGTGGATTCGTCAGCTTTCATCAAAAACATAAAATACTCCTCAACATGGGGCTTCTCTTGTAATGACACAATCCGAATCACAACTGACAGCTGCTCAGTGTGGCTAATACTAAACTACTAACTAAAACTACTAAACAAATTCACGAGTTTTGTACATGGTGACCAAGATAGCTGGTGTGGCTGCTGGACACGGTTAATGTGCTCTTGCATTATGGGATCAAACCTTGTCATGAGTTAAACTTCTTTTATAAAATTGCCATTTGATGGAGAAAACAATGTTTCCAGGTGTGTCCTTTAAGTGCGTTCACACCGAACGTGATAGACGTGACCAGAGCTTCAGGTTTACATGTAAAGTCAATGGAGCAGCGCGATGAAGCGCGACTGGGGGTCGCGCGATGACTTCAGAAGCAGATTTGCGTCGCAAAAACGCTTTTCTGCCTGATTCGCGCAACCAAGTAGCACGACTGACACGTTTGAAGCGCGAAGTAAAATACGTGCTGCAGTTTGTGTGGTGCATTTTGTGCATTCACGCTTATCGCGTCTACCGCTCAAGTTGGAAAAATCTGAACTCCAGCGTCAAGTCGCGCCGCGACAAACAAACAGGGGCCTTGTGATGTGATACTCTGACCTAGTTCAAAGGGGCAGGTCCAGCCAAAGCCATTCATTCTAGCAATCAGTGTTTTTGTATCGAGTCAGCAGGCTCTCCAGGGCAGAAACAGTGTTCTTATTTTTCTCCTCCTTCTCCCTGAGGCTCTTCCACTTTAAGCTGGGTCCTTTTTATTCCTGTCTCTCTGTAAATAGTTATATTTTATATATTTATGTTTAATGTTTTTCTGTTTGAGCATTTTAATATTATGTCAAATACATTTTTGTAATGACTAATGTGTACAGCGTCCTTTACGACGCTGCTCTGCTCTCCACAGTGAATAGAGAAGGGAGACTCTCTCTTCAAACGCTAGATCGACACCTGCCGTCTTGGAAACATACCGTCTGGCAGTACTTCCTCCCACATTTCTGCTTCACGCATGTGAAAATTGCATATTTTAAAGCACGACCTGTTGCATGGTTGAATTTTAGCCAAGCTTTAGCTGTTGGATAGGTATTACATGTCTGGTTTTCACAAAAAGTGAAAACAAAAGCAGAAAAACAGTAGGTCTTTGGTGATGTAGGTCTTTGGTGTTTTTCAGTTTAACTGGGTGTTGCATAGTCTGACCTTGGAGCAAATTGCTGAGCTGTCCACTTCTAGGTGGATTGGCAGGTGTCTTGAAGGTTTTCCACTTGTAAATAACATTTGTAAAATGATGGGTGTCACACTGTTTAAAAAGTTGTTACAGCCTTTCCCAGACTGATGTCCATCAAAGGTTCAGTCTCTAATATAACTGCTGATGTTTTTTCTTCCTGGCAATGTTTTAACAGACACCAGAATGTTGACCAGTAAACTGCCATTCCTGGGTTTATAGATGTGGTCACATTAATGCTGATCAGTTAATCAAATCCATTTGATTATCAGCACCAGGCTGGGTTCATACTCAGGACAGTTTTGCTATGAAGCAACAGTGCAAACCACAACATCACCATGCTGGTCAGAGACAATAACTAAGGTTCAAAATGTGAAAGAAAAATATATAAAGCTGAAAATGTAAAATACATGAAATACATGAAAAATAAAACTAAGAACCAAACAGAGAATACTAAAAAATTGACCATAATCTAAGAAAATCTATTAACCAAGCGTGAATGAGACAGTCAGTGTTAAAAAATGAAATTGTGAAGGAAAGGAAGAAGAGAAAAGGAGGGTCATGTTTTAGACTGAAAGAGATTGGTGGGAGGAGTGAGATAAATTAGCTGTATGAGAAGAATTTCTAATTAGAGAGCTGCAGGTGTCTGATGATGGAGATACCGAAAGGAGTCGAGCTCTGTTTCCCACAACTCCTCAACAGTTCCTGCAGGAAGCCGACACTTCACTGGTCCAAAGCTGTGCTCCTGAACATTGTGCTCTCATGTATCTCTCTGCTCACTGCTGCTCTAAACCTTCTCGTCATCATCTCAGTCTCCCACTTCAGGCAGAGATTAACTTTTCAACTGAAACTACAGTTTAAGTTTTAGATGTGTGAAAACTTCCGTTTACATTATATGACTTAGTGATTAAAGAATGAATTTTAACCATGGTCATAATGTCTTATTTGCTTGAATTGAATCATGCCTTAGTAGTGCAGCATTTTCACTGAAGACATGTTGACATTAACAATGTGCATTATATTCTTTTCTGTCTCCCTGCAGGCAGCTGCACACACCCAGTAACATCCTCCTCCTCTCTCTGGCCGTCTCAGACTTTTTTGTGGGTCTCCTGTTGTTGCCTTTAGAAATTTTTAGAAACACAAGCTGCTGGGTACTTGGTGATCGTATGTGTTCTGCTTATTGGTATTTGACCAGCAACATTATCTGTGCTTCAATAGGGAACATTGTTCTAATATCAGTTGACCGCTATGTGGCTATTTGTGACCCTCTGCATTACCCCAGCAGAATTACTTTGGCGAAAGTCAAACTCAGTGTTTGTCTCTGTTGGTTTTATGCTTTTTTCTACAGCAATCTTTATACAAAGAATATCATGATTGAACCAGGCAGGTATAATTCTTGCTATGGAGAGTGTGTATTTTTTAGCAGCAATATTGCTATTGTTGCTGACCTTATTTTATTCTTTTTTGTTCCAGTAACTGTTATCATAGTCTTGTATATGAGAGTATTTGTGGTGGCTGTGTCTCAAGCTCGTGCCATGCGCTCTCATGT
The DNA here is from genome assembly GCF_018398535.1 of Haplochromis burtoni. Classification (NCBI taxonomy): domain Eukaryota; kingdom Metazoa; phylum Chordata; class Actinopteri; order Cichliformes; family Cichlidae; genus Haplochromis; species Haplochromis burtoni. Next base: position 17,836 of record NW_024584027.1, read on the forward strand.
TACATTGGTCACACTTCAGCGTTCACTGAATCAAACAAACAAATCTGAGCTGAAAGCAGCCAGGACTCTGGGGATTCTTGTAGTTGTGTTTCTAGCATGCTTCTCTCCACTCTACTGCTACTCTCTTGTTGATGAAAATGCAATCAATAATCCAGCTGCATCTTTTGCGGTCATTATCTTTTACATTAACTCTTGTCTAAACCCTTTGATCTATGCCTTGTTTTACCCCTGGTTTAGAAATGCTGTTAAACTTATCATCACGTTGGAGATCTTCAAGTATGACACAAGTGGTGCCAACATACTGTAAAAAGAGTACGAAACCTGCTTGTGCAATGGTTAGCACTGACACACCACAGCAAGAAAGCCCTGGATTTGAATCCAGCTGGTGCATAGTTTTAATGTTCCCTTGTCTATGGGGGGTTACACAGCTTCTGCTCAGAATCAAAAGACTTGCATGGTGATTCTAAATTGACTAGGTGTGAATGGCTGTCTGTCTCTACTTTTTGACCTTTGACATATTGACCACCTGCCCAGGGTTTATAGTATGTGTCTGCCCCCTTGGACCATGATATGGGCAAATAGAAGAGAATGGACGGTTGAAACTGACTTACTGAATTATGGTTCTAAACAGTGATAGAAAAAACATCACTATTGCTGTCACAGTTGTGACTGTGGTGCATATTCTAAATGAAAATTACGAGAAAAATATATGTAAGTATTTTTAATTCTTCTTATGTTTTTTATGTGTTAATTATTACCTAGTAAATCTCACTCCATTTCTTTTTCAGTGTATTCACCTTTTGGCTCCAATAATGTTCACTTCAGTGGTTCGTGTTTTCTTGTTTTCTCTGGTTATTATACACTGTTGTTATATTTGTATTTTATAAATACTGTGTTGTCAAACATAGTGTACAATAAAATTAAGATCAGATAAGAACTTTATTAATCCTGGGATAAATTACTGTGCCTTTTACATACACAAAAAGAAACATTGTGTTCAGAATCAGAGAGAGTAATAAATGTAACAGCTGGAATAAATTTAAGAACAGAAAGCTAAGCAGCTAATGAAAAAGATAAGAAGAATTGTATAAAATATAAATATGAGTATGATCAGTAGTGCAAGATGACAGAAAGTGTCACAGTAAGGATAATAATGTTAATGCTTCAAGCAAGTGCAACAATTGTTAACTAAAACTAAATTACAAACAATAATAATAATACAAATAATGACTTACTTTCTGCTACAGCTCAGTAATAAAGTGGAAACATTAGGATAACATAGCAAAAATAAGACCTTAATAATGTGGTAATTTCTAAGTTATTACCACTCAGTTTTCAAAGTAATAACCACTTAATATCCAGGTAATATCATGGTAGCACGATTGATTACAGTTGAGTCATAATACACTGAAATGTATCTAATTGGATAATAAGTGGGGGTGTAGAAAAATACAGTTCAGTAACAAAGGGGTAATACTAGGGTAACAAGGCAGAAAAAAATAATATAACAATATAGTAATTTCAAAGCTATTACCACTTTGTAGATACCACTTTTCACACCTTGGCTCGTGTGATAAGACAGAGGAATAATAGGAGGCTCAGGACCTTATCAGGACACTCTCAATAGAATTTAATGATCTGGGACTCTCCACTAATTGCTCTTAGAACCTCTCAGATGACAGGCGAAATGTCTTCAAGAAACATAAGCAGCCCAGAAGCTTTTCTTTCCAAGCTCCTTCTCATTTAATGTTTTCTTCGTTATTTCTATTACTTTCTAAATTGTAGATACATAATAAAGACATCAAATATATGAAGCAATATATGGAATCATGTCGCAAAGAAAAAGCTGAAAAATAACGGTAAACATGTCTTATATTTTAGATTCCTGAAAGTAGCCACCATTTGCTTTGTTGACAACACTGCAAACCCTTGGCCCTCTCTCAATGAGCTTCATGATTTAGTCACCTGAAATGGTTTTCACTTCATAGGTGTGCCTTGTCAGGGTTCATCGGGTGGGGGGCAGGAACCACAAAGAATGGACGTTAGAGCAGTGGAAATCTGTGTTTTGGACTGATAAGTCCAAATTTGGGATCCTGTTTCCACCCTCCGTGTGTTTTTGCACTGCAAAAAAGGTGAACGTGAACATGATTGGTTGAAACAGTTTAATGTAGCCTTAGGTCTGATATGGGCTCACGTTTCTTCTTCTTCAACTTTCTGGACATCTCCTTATATGGAGATGACCCTTCTATAGGCAACACTCCTGTTACCATGATAACACCTCTTTCCTCCCCCAGGTCTGTAGAGTTAAAAAGGGGGGTATAGTGCATACTATAACAGCAGATTTATGATCGAGGCCACATTCCTGTGAGGAAGTTGTGAGGAAGTGTTGTTTCTGTTAGTATCCAAAACTATTCTACAATGCACTGTGCGCAGTAAAAGACAAAACACAAATATATGATGCTAATTATGAGATATTAGTCTTAACATTAAAATACACTAATACACTGTTGGGGACTAATTCAAAACTGAAGGCACACTGAACCAGTGTGGGTACCACAGCATCTTTTGGTGACCTCAAACACACCTCCAGGCTGTGTATGGCGTAGGGGTATTTTACCAAGAAGGAGAGTGATAGAGTGCTGTGGCACTAACACATAGAATACTGCACTTGCCACCATTGAGAACAGGCAGCATAGTCCTCAAGACATTGAACGACTTCAGCCTAGATAAAGGCTAAAACTAAAACAATGTTATTAACGGTACAGGGGGACTACGGGGGGATTATTTAGAGGTCAAGAGGTCTATTCAGGGTCAACTTTTCGCATATCCCAATTTTGCCAGGTGGCTATTGTCCTTAGTCTACCATTTGTATAATATAGAGGTGGACAAAGAACTGCTTCACACAGTGTTCATAAAGTTATGACAAAGAGCCTGGCTACCAGTGCCAGCAGGAATGGAAAGGGAAATAAATGAAAATAAAATAACAACAATACAAACAAAAACAGAACAGCTTTACAAAGAATCACAACCTACATTTTAGAACCAAGATAAAAAGACTTAGATTAGCTAAAACTTAGATTAGCTTCTTAGATAAGCTTGACATAATGAGAGGTTGAGGACAACGTCAAATGACAAAAATGTTTTTTAGTGCAACAAGACACTACAGGCTTGGCAGCCACAGCTGGTACCAGCCACTTCAAGCCACTTCGACAATCTCATTGGACCCAAAAAAAACAAACAAAAAAAACCAGCTATGGAAAAGTACAGTAAGGAGTCACTGGAAGCCAGGAAGCCGGTGCCAAGGTTGCACATCTAATCTTGGACACTTTTAAACCTGACCCTTCCTGGCCGCCAGAGATTCTACGCGGC
>NW_024584027.1:23391-28065 GCF_018398535.1 Haplochromis burtoni
AACACTACCTCATTAGGTTTATAGTTGATCAGTGTTCCATTACACCGTCGCAGGTCGATTTTTGTGACTTGTCTTTTTAACTCCAACTTGAAGGCGAAGATGTCTTCGGGGGAACATGTTCCGCTGGTGGCCTTGTAGAATATACATAGGGCTTCGGAAAGGCTGGGTGATTTTCCATATAGGGTGGCTTGCATTGCTGTTGTTGGGAGGTGTGAACAGACGTAGCAGCCAGTTTGGTTGTCTTCTGTATTTACTTGGTTGTAGACGTACCGGTACCAGGCATTGTTCAGCCAGGGGTGGTTGTGCTCTTTATCCATATCCTTTAGGTGTAAGTTGTTATATGACCATTTCTTCTGCAGGTGGTGCTGTGGGTCCTCGTCTTTCCAGGTGAGTATCAGTAGGCTCTCTAGGAGCGCAATGCCAGTCATTATGAGGACAAGGTTCTTCATGATGACCAGGCACACCCGGGCTCCAGGTGAGTAGACCACTGGTGAGAAGACAAAAGGGTGGGATATACCCAAACAGCCCTTTCCTCCACCAGGGAACACCTAGGAGTCGGGGGAACCGGCGTCTATGCTTGTGTTGTCACTCACTTTTTTTGCAGTGGCTTTGGTGGATCCAAGATGGTCTTTCTGCTATTTTGCAGGCAGTCAGTGTGGTGGGCCTGATATAGGCCTTCCCACCTTGGTGAACTCCAATTTTTCCTCTGGAGCACTTTAATCAGGATCCAATCACCTGGTTGCAACCTGCAAGATACTGGAGAGATATTACTCGGCAGTTTATTGTTTAAGACAATCTCTTTATTCTCAAATAATTTAGTCATCCACTCTGCTGAATCCTAGAGCTTCAGAGACTTTGCTAATTACATCATTAACAAAATGTGTTCCATTGTCTGATCTTATCAGAGTAGGAATGCCGTATGTAGGAATGAAATGGTTGCATAAACATTTTGCTACTGAGACTGCATCTGCTCTTTTTACTGGATAAATTTCTGGCCGTTTTGAGAACACATCCACAATTACTAGAGCGTATTTTGATCCTTGACATTCGTTCAGTTCTATAAAATCCATGTGGATTGTGTGAAATGGGTGCGGTGGTGTTGGGAAAAAGCCTATTTTAGGCTTGCGGTTTCCCTGTGCATTATGTTTCTGGCAAATCATGCATGTTCTGATAAACTCTTGTGCTGAAGCTTCAAAATTTTGAGTATAGAAGTGTTTGGGGAGGATACTCATCATTCCACCCCTTGACAAATGCTTTAAGCTATGTGTCACTAATGCTGCTGTCTTGTGTAGCAATTTTGGCAGTATTGGTTCGCCATTACAGGTCAGTAGGTCATTTTGTAGCCGTGCTCCACACTTTAACCATTTTTTTTGCTGCTATAGGAGCGGCTTCCTATTCATTTTGAAGTACATCAAGTGGTATTAGCTGTAAAGTTTCAGACATTAAAGTTCATATTGGTTGCTGTGCGGCCTTCTTTGCGGCTTGGCCTGCGAAGTTATTGCCTTTCAGTAATTTCTGAATTATCTTTTTTGGTGTGCAACGCATATTGACTGTCAGTGTGAATATATATATCTTGACCTTTGCGCAGCATGCACGTATGATAGCCGTTAGTTCTGCACTCTGTGCTGAAAAAGAGGAAGCTAAAGGTTTCGCTTCTAAAACAGTAGGCTGCAGTGTACTAAAAATGTCTGGTCGGGGTTTCATTTTTCAGTTAGCTTCTGCATACAGCTGTGTTCGGCACCATCTACTTCCGCAGGAAGGAGAGTGCTTGTCACAGTCAGGCAAAGCTAAAACTGTGCTTGTTTGCAGGGCAAGTTTTAAGTCAATAAATGCTTTGTCTGCCTCTGGTGTCCATTCTATTTCATCTTTCAGAGCTAAGTGTTTGCCATAGATCAAGTTTTGCAAAGGTTGGAGCAGTGCATATTCAGGTATCCAACATCTGCAAAAGTTGCAGAGACCTAAATAACTCATCATTTGTTGTTTGGTGACAGGCTTAGAAGCGTTTGTACAGCTACTTTTCTGCTGTCTAACAGCTGTCTGCCTTGTCCTGTCAGTCTGTGGCCAAGGTACGTTACTTCTTGGCTCCACAATTGCAATTTATGCTGTGAGACTTTATGGCCTTGCTCCGCTAGATGTTGCAAAACTGTCAGTGTGTTTGCTACGCAATTAGTCTGTGTGTAGCCTGTAATCAAAATATCATCAACGTATAGCAGGAATTTACCTGGGGCAGGAAGCGTGCAAAATGACATGGATTTTCTTAGAGCTTCTGCATAAAGAGTGGGGCTATTCTGGAATCCCTGAGGCAACCTTGTATAGGTATACTTCTGGTTGTCAAAAGTGAATCCAAATAGCTTTTGTGCTTAAGGGATATTGTGGTTTAACTGGCCTGTAAGTTGTGGTAGTTTTTACTACAACTGGATCTGCTAGATCTGACAACAGAGGGTTTGTGTTCAGAGCCTAGAAGTAATCGTTCTATCTTATACACGTCTGTGTTTCCATTGCTCTTTGCTTCTTCTTCTTTTCATTACGTTTATACTTGAGGCATTCCTAGATATCCCCTAGTTTTTCAAAGAATTCACACATTTCACACATCTTATTTCAACTTTAAAGTTAAAGTTTTCTTATTTTTATCTCTCTCTCTATATATATATTTAAACTTTGAATTGCTCACAGTTTACAGCTCTAAAACTGGGCATTTGTAAATCATGTACGTGAATTTGCATATGTTGCTTTTGCAGTGTTTCAGACTCCTGCACAATTCTCCGCTTAAGCAGTCAGTTTTCTTTCCCAAATTTGCTAACCTATAGGTTTCTTCCGACCGCTGCACCTGGAGAATTGGTCCAGGTCTGTTTTGCTCCTGAAGAAACACAACTAAGACATTTTCATTATTATCCTGAGTACTTAAACTACCCGTTTCCCTCTCTCTGGTCAGAAATACCAACTCATGTTATGTGTATAAGTGTAAGCAGGTCTTCATTACTTTTCCTATGCATGTTAATGTTCAGTGAGTGTAAGCTGCTTCCTTCATTGCCTCTGTATGTTATTATCAGGTTTAATTCATGCATCTTTTCACTGATTTCTTAATTCAAAACCATCTCACTTCTGATTCTTTCCAAAAATAATTTCACATGTAACAATTTGTGTATGTGTGTTTTCTATTCATTGATAGACAGCTCCCTGTGCTGTCCTCTATGCAGCTTCTGCTCTAAAAACAAATAAATAAAAATGTTTAACTCGCTCATTAGCTTAGTAGTGTCCACATATTTAAATCAGCTTCTCAATCTTGTAGCTTTAGCTATTATCTACAGGGTTTGGCTTATTATTGTCATTATAAATGTGCTCTACATCTCAGTAATATTTATCTAGGATAAATGACAGATTTTCAAGCAGGTTAAGTGCCTCTATGCACCTAATTGGTTTAGATATTGCCTTTATTTTCTTCATCTCATATGTCATTATACTGAGTTTGAGCAAACCTTAAGCTTGATGCAGACTACTTCATAACAATTATCCATCTCACATCATACTGACTAGGATACTTCTTGTCATTAATATTATATTTTTATTAATATTATCATCTTTTTCTTTCTATATAATGACAACAGTATATTACAACATTTTATCAGTGTAAATCACTATACTACTACTGAGCCAATTTAATAGTTTAGGATCATCTTACTCAGCAAACAGATAATTTAGAATTCATCCAATCTGTACAAATTTGCTTTTTCTCTGAACAGGTTTGTGCCTACTTTTTAGACTGGTCTTCTGTTTGCCTCATCTCAGATCCAACCTTCAGTCACATTCATTCTCTCTGTTGCCTGTCGAACCAAGTAATTTATTATTATTTTTATTTCTATATTTTATTTTGTATCCATCAAGGGCTCTGGGTGGGCTGCAGTCCCACCCGTCATCCAGGCTGGAGACATTTACCTTTTCACACACTTTCCTTGGCTGAACAATGAGACAGCCTTAATCTACCTTATGCATCTCTCTTTTTATAGAAAAGGTTTTCATGTGAATGATTTCCTTTTATTTATTTTATACAATCTGGGCATGATCGTCATGCCAACTATATTTCATTGTTTAGTTCTGTTTGTAAGGTTCCTCTTAAAACAGTTACTGCAGAGGGACTGCAAACCATTTGTCTATTTAGCCGGCGCCGGGATATTTTTTGTCTAACCACTGTTCATCTGCCGTGAGTTTAGTTTCGTTATTACCCATTTGGTTTCGTTTTGTAGAAGGTTTGTTTACAATGTATTTTATTGAGTTAAATATACAGTCAGACCCGTGAAGCTGTCACTGGCATGAAGAACGAGATAAGTTATCAACAACAGGCTTCTACTTTCAAGCTATTCTTGAAAGCGGTTGTCGATTTTACGTGATGACGCACAACTTTTTTTTCTCATTCAACCAGTACGTGAGCTATCAACGGTAAACAATTCAGTGGAGTAGTTCAGCCACCTTAATGTGCTGTTAAATCAACTTACTCCACCAACAAAACAGTAAAAACAGTTTATGCGCGCAAAATTTATGCTGGACAGTCTGGGTGTCTCTTTAGTATCTACCACTAGCCGTCTTTCAGGCGTGCTGCTAACCGTTACACGGCTTCCAGCCCTATTTCAGGCGAGCGGGTAACTTGTCGGGCTTCCAGCCACTATTTCAGGCGAGCGG
>NW_024584028.1:0-25311 GCF_018398535.1 Haplochromis burtoni
AAACTGAGTTTGAATGGACCATCTTCAGGACTTTATTGCTGAGGCTGCTGCACTGAGCTGTGGACCGTGTCATGGTGGTAAACCCCGAACCAGCTGGTGGACATCAGGCTGAGGAATGATTATGAGATTATGTCATGCTGTCATAAATAGGGATGGGTATCGAAAACCGGTTCTTGTTGAGAACCGGTTCCCACTGTTTCAATTCCTTGGAATTGTTTGCCATTTTTGCAAACGATTCCCTTATCGATTCCAGTCGCCCCGAATGACGTCACCACGTTGCGGAGCGTCATTTACCTGGCAGGAAACACGGGCGGCTCAAACGCTCAAAAGTTTGGTTATACTTTACGAGAACGGATGACAACAGGGCAACTTGCAATACTTGCAAAGTAGATATTTCATTTAAGGGAGGAAACACTACGAATATGCAAAAGCATTTGCTCACAAAACACACGATGACCTTAAATGAATGTCGTGTTTTTAATTCCGCTCCGGACTCGTGAATCTCAACCCAGCAGCAGCGGTAACGTTTGCACGTCCTCTCCCGTTAATGCGGCAGGTAAATAATCAACTAACAGTGCATATTATGTTAGCGCGATCTGCCTTATTACAAAACCTGCCATTACTGTGCATTTAGGTGACCATGATGAGAGAGACAGACAGAGTCTGGCTCAGATGCTGGCAGTTCTCGCTGCAGTCTACCGGTAGCGTCTCCTTTCAGGCCAGGATAGACGAATGTCACCGAGCAGTGACTAAGTTTGTGGTAAAAGGCTTGAACCCATTTGCCACAGCAGATGCCCCGATTTTCGGTAAGTGAATGTGTTTAATTGTAGGCAGGGACATTACTGGATATTCTTGTGTAATTGCTACAGAATAATTTATGTTATACTTTGTTATTGCTACAGAAGAATATTTATTTTATTATTTTACATTTACAATTTTTTTTCCTGGGGACCCTGTGACACCCCATTGAAGAGCCGTAGGCTGGATCTCTTAAGATCTCACTGTTGGGTTTGTAAGGCCATGTTACTCCTAAATTTCTATCTTGTTCAAAGAGAAGATATAAAACAAGAGAAAACATGGCTATAGCTCCTCAGGACTCGTGATACGGCAGGAGCGTCGTAAAAGCATGTGACGTCATCACCGCAGCAAACAGTAAGAACAAAGTGGAACTTATCGGCAGAAATTAACACTGCACTTATAGCGATGCAATTGAAATATAAGGAGACTTTCGGACACAGCCGCCCCCAAATTTAAGTAATAAATTTGCTCCTCAACCGAAAGTCTAAGCATCATTGGGTTGACAGTCCTCATCATCCTCCCAGGCTGAGAGTCTGACTAATCTGGCAACTGGTCGAAGATATGTCTGTCCCTTGATTGTCACCTCAGCCGCTCTCACCCGACCGTCTGGCCCTGGACAGGCCTTGACCACCTTTCCGATGGGCCACTGCGCTCGCGGTAGTTGTGAGTCAACCACCATAACCACTTGTCCCATGGTCAAGTTGTCAGTTTCCCCCTGCCATCTTTGTCTCCTCTGGAGATCCGGCAGATGGTGACGCAGGAAGTTGGACCAAAAATGGTCCGCCAGAATCTGACTATGGCGCCATCGCCGTCTTCCCAGCATCTCACTCGAAGCATAAATCACCTGGGGGAGTGATGCATCTCGTCGCCCCATTAGCAATAAGTTGGGTGTGACTGGATCCGGATCCGCTACATCCGAAGAGACATACCCAAGAGGCTTTGCATTAATGATCCCTTCCACTTCGATCAGCACAGTTTGCAAAACTGCCTCTGTCACCGTATGGCCTCCCAACACCACTTGAAGAGCTGTCTTCACAGATCTTATCTCCCGTTCCCAAGTACCTCCAAAATGGGGGGAACCTGGTGGATTAAACCGGAACTCAATCCTCTGCTCCGCCAGCTGCTCTTTAATGGGGGCTTCAAGAGCTGAGAAACTAGACCGCAGTTCGGTCTCTCCTCCCCTGAAGTTGGTACCACAGTCAGATAGGATCTCATATGGCTTGCCCCGGCGTGCAATAAACCGACGCAGAGCCATGAGAAAGGCATCGGTATCTATGCTGTCCAACAGGTCAAGATGCACACAGCTCGTAGTCATGCATTTGAATATGATACCCCAGCGCTTTTCAGTGCGCCGTCCCACTTTGATGTTGTAAGGGCCAAAGCAGTCGACCCCAGTGGACCAAAAGGGTGGTTTGTATAGGCGCAGCCTCGCGGGGGGTAGATCTGCCATCCGAGGAATATCAGGACTGGCTCGCCACCTTCGACACTCACCACAGCTGTGCTGGTGCCGCTTGATTGGTAGAGATGGCACGATACCACTTTTTTATGTCCGATACCGATACCGATATCATAAATTTGGATATCTGCCGATACCGATATGAATCCGATATAGTGTTTTTTAATCAACAAAACTGTTTTTTAAATATCTTGCTGCATTTTGTATAAGTTCATACTCAAGTTTAAAACAACAACTACACTAAAGCTATTCTGTTATACCTGTATGCAAAAAAAATATTTCATAGTTCAGCAATACTGATCAATCTAATAAACTTAAACCTACACCATCCTCCCTATTCTGGTATTTTAAAGAGTACTTAGCTAAATATTAAGCAACCTAACTAATAGGGTTCCAACTCCCAGCAACAACAAAAATAAATAAATAAAAAATAGGGAACCACCCCTCACGCTCCACCTCATGATGCTTAATCGACGTAATCAACCTTAATTTGATGCAGTGTGAAAAAAAATGCACAGAAATCAATTATTTTTCAAGAAATATTAAATAGATTCAACATCTTTCTTCAACAAAATTGCAGACTGCACAGATGGTACCTTCCCAAAGGAAAAAGTACTATAGCTTACTAGGGTATATTAGACTTAAAGTTACTATATACAGTAATGGACTTCTATATCATTTTACATCAGAATTAAAACTTTGGGTGTACAGATAAATTATTAATAATTAAAAGCTAGACATTTTAAATGAGAATAAGAAAGAAAAGTATGTCTTTGTGCCCCCTTTTCCCTGTTAATGCCCTATCGGCCCCCCTGGCTAAACTTTGCTAGATCCGCCCCTGCACAGTTACCAGCCGTCAGCTACGTAGAAAAAGATCCTCGAGTAGAAAGTAATATTAAATAAATTCTAACAACAGCTGATCAAGCTTAAACGTGCTGCTGTTGTTCAGCCGCTGGTTTCCTCTTTCTGGTGCAAAGTGGGCCAAAAACAAACAAGAGAGACGGACTCGCGACAGAAAAGCCGATCAGCTGATCATTAAGCAGTTTCATGATTGAAGTAGCAGCAGAGCAGAGAGGCAGTCGCTCGTTAAGCTTAACGCAGGAATGCTTTACAAACATTCAGAGATGGACTTACACACTTGCTTTACTTCTCTCGGGATAACTTTGTCGGAGATGAAATGCCGGGTTGCTAGCGAAGCTCCACATGCTATGCTCCGACGTGCTAACGTTCTGAGGTGAGTTACGGCGTGTTGCAAGTTTTGTGAGGTGCTTTCGTGATATTTAATGGATCGGATTACATTTTTTATTTTTCTCCGATATCCCGATCCAGTAATTTAGGTCAGTATCGGACCGATACCGATACGTAATATCGGATCGGTCCATCTCCTTGATTGCCTCCCTTCCTCGGAGAATCCAATATTTCCTCCTCATCTCCCCGAACACTCGTTCTGGCCCAGGGTGCAACAGCTGCTCATCGTATTGCCTGATCAGTAGTTTAGTCACCGGATGCTGCGGATCAAGGACTATGGGGTGCATGGCATCCAAGTCCAGACCTTCTGCTCTTCTGAGTCTTCCCCCAACTCTTATCAGTCCAATAGCCGGATCATACTCTGGAGCAAGTGTTAGCAGGCGACTCTGCTTAAGAATTGCCTTACCAGCAACCAGGGCCTGTAATTCCTCGGGGAAGCTATCATTTTGAGCTTGTTTCAGGAGATGCAGCTCAGCAGCTGATACATCTGTAGCAGTCATGACATGGTTTTCGTGATCAGCAGCCGCCCCATGAAGGATCCGATGGGTAGCCTTAACCGCTTCACTCCATTTGCCAAAATTGGAAATTGGCACCGTTTGCTGTGGACTGCATGTGGTGGTGGTTCCACAGAATGCTGTTCCTCTCAGCTCCCCATCGTCTTCTTGACCTTCACCTTCATGGAGAGTTGGCCAGGTATCAGGGTTCGTTAAAAGGAAAGGTGGGCCCTGAGTCCAACGGTTTGGTTGACTCAGCTCGAGAAGGTTTTTCCCTCGCGTGAGGTCATCAGCCGGATTGTCCTTGGTGTTGACATATCTCCAACTTGACACCTCAGTAAGATCTTGTATTTCGGCAATCCTGGTACCAACAAAGACCTTATAGCGGCATGAATCAGATTGGATCCAGGTCAAAACGGTTGTTGAGTCGCTCCATAGGGTAATGTCACTGGGTTGAAATGCCAGCTCGGTCTCCAGTACTCTAGCCAGTTGGGCTCCGGCAAGAGCTGCACATAACTCCAAACGTGGCATAGAAATCTGTTTCCGGGGGCTTACTCTTGACCTCGCCATCATGAATGCCACGTGGACGTCGCCTTGGGAGTCCTGTGTTCGCAGATAGGCTACTGCTCCATAGGCTCTTTCGGAGGCATCACAAAATATGTGAGCCCCTCTATCCGGTCTCCCGACGTCGGCTCTTGGTGGGACATAGCATCTTGGTAGTTCCACCTGTGGCAAGTTCACTAGTTCCTTCTCCCACTGTGTCCATCTGTCTAGTAAGGCCGTAGGATGGATTTGTTCATCCCATCCAACTCCTGCCTTCCAAAGATCCTGAATTAGAACCTTTGCTCGAGTTGAGAAGGGTATGAGGAAGCCCAGAGGATCATATTGTGATGCCATCACCCGGTAAACATTTCTCAGTGTGGGCAGAGAGTACTCCACAGGTCGATGCCTGTATCCAAGGCGGTCAGTGAGACAGTTCCAACGAAGGCCCAGAGCTGGTTCTTCTGGGTCTTGGCTGTGCTGGGAGAGCCAAAGCTCTGTGCTGGCTGCTTTGGCTTCCATTGGTAGGTGCTCCACCACCGATGGAACATTACTGGCCCATTGCCTAATCTCGAATCCCCCTTTGGCGAATAACTCTCGCATCCGATCTATGAGTGTCTTAGCCTCCTCTGCAGATTGGAGACTATGCAAACAGTTATCGACGTAGAAGGCCCTCTCCACCGTGTCCAAGATATCTTCATTACCCTGGCTGTTGTCCCTGACATGTCTTTGGAGGGCATAGGTGGCACAACAAGGACTGCACGTTGTACCAAAAGGCAGAACCTGCCACTCGTACACACTTGGCTCCTCATCCTTCCTCATAGACCTCCATAGGAAGCGGAGCAGAGGTTTGTCTTCAGGCAGCAACCGAATTTGGTGGAACATTGCCTTGATGTCACCACTTATGGCCACAGTATGCTCCCTGAAGCGGAGGAGGACCCCAAGCAGTGAAGGTCCCAGAATTGGACCTGGAAGCAACTGGCTGTTGAGGCTGAGCCCGTTGTATTGGTATGAGCAGTTGAATACAAGTCTAGCCTTGTTGTTGTGGTGAACTACATGGTGGGGTAGATACCATGACTCGCCCGAACAATCCACCTTCTCAGGTGATAGTTTCTCAACATAGCCTACCACCTCCAGTTTATGCACTTCCTGACAATAGGTTTCAGCCTGCCCTGGGTCTCTCGCTATCCGACGTTCAGTACTCCGTAGCTGTGGTAGCAAGGCCAGTCTGGGTGCCCAGAGGCGAGGACTGTCTTTGCGACGGAGGAGGGGCGTTGCATATCTTGTCACTCCCTCCACCTGCACTCTGGTTGTGCGCTGCTCAAGAGCTTCAAGTGCTTTCTGATCTTCCTTAGAACGTGTCGCGGTCTTCACATTTGTGTATGGGAGTACATCTGTCTTCCACAATCGTTCTACATGTTGAAGGAGATCATTGTTTGGGGACCCAGTAAAGAGACACTGTTGCTCTTCCACAGCGAACTGGGTTAAGTTAGCTGGACCCTGCAGAGCCCATCCAAGGCGGGTACAGACTGCCAATGGACCCCCAGGAGGGCCAGACCGTACAGGCTTCGTTGGGACAAGCAGATGAGGGAAGTCTGAGCCAATAAGGACTAAAGGCTGCACCCTGTCGACAGGGGAAAGTGGGAGTCCCTGCAGGTGTGCATATTTTTGCATGAGTGCCTTAACCGGATAACTGTGCTCGGAGAGGCCCAGTTTGTCAGCAGTGAAGGCATGATGGATGTGGTATCTCACCTTAGGATCATGGGCAGGGGAAATCTCAAAGGAGACCGAGGCCCCTTGCAGGTGAATCACATCCTGACGAACAGTTCTTAATGGAAGTGTCTCGGCTTCCTTCCCTAGATTGAGGTGCTGCACGGCTGGTGGTAGGATGATGGATCGTTCAGAACCGTCATCTAGTACAGCAAAGGTCTCCAATGAATACCCAGCATTGTACAGATTAGAGATGGACCGATCCGATATTACGTATCGGTATCGGTCCGATACTGACCTAAATTACTGGATCGGATATCGGAGAAAAATAAAAAATGTAATCCGATCCATTAAATATCACGAAAGCACCTCACAAAACTTGCAACACGCCGTAACTCACCTCAGAACGTTAGCACGTCGGAGCAGTATGCATCACGTGATAGAGCGGCTGTGGCATGCGGGACCTGTCGGTGGTCTGGATAGCATGTGGAGCTTCGCTAGCAACCCGGCATTTCATCTCCGACAAAGTTATCCCCGAGAGAAGTAAAGCAAGTGTGTAAGTCCATCTCTGAATGTTTGTAAAGCATTCCTGCGTTAAGCTTAACGAGCGACTGCCTGCTCCGGCTGCTACTTCAATCATGAAACTGCTTAATGATCAGCTGATCGGCTTTTCTGTCGCGAGTCCTGTCTTGTTTGCTTTTTGGCCCACTTTGCACCAGAAAGAGGAAACCAGCGGCTGAACAACAGCAGCACGTTTAAGCTTGATCAGCTGTTGTTAGAATGTATTTAATATTACTTTCTACTCGAGGATCTTTTTCTACGTAGCTGACGGCTGGTAACTGTGCAGGGGCGGATCTAGCAAAGTTTAGCCAGGGGGGCCGATAGGGCATTGAACAGGGAAAAGGGGGCACAAAGACATACTTTTCTTTCTTATTCTCATTTAAAATGTCTTAGCTTTTAATAAATAATTATCTGACACCCAAAGTTTTAATCTGATGTAAAATGTATAGAAGTCCATTATTGTATATAGTAACTGTTAAGTCTAATATACCCTAGTAAGCTATAGTACTTTTTCCTTTGGGAAGGTACCATCTGTGCAGTCTGCAATTTTGTTGAAGAAAGATGTTGAATCTATTTAATATTTCTTGAAAAATAATTGATTTCTGTGCATTTTTTTTCACACTGCATCAAATTAAGGTTGATTACGTCGATTAAGCATCATGAGGTGGAGCGTGAGGGGTGGTTCCCTATTTTTTATTTATTTATTTTTGTTGTTGCTGGGAGTTGGAACCCTATTAGTTAGGTTGCTTAATATTTACGCTAAGTACTCTTTAAAATACCAGAATAGGGAGGATGGTGTAGGTTTAAGTTTATTAGATTGATCAGTATTGCTGAACTATGAAATATTTTTTTTGTATACAGGTATAACAGAATAGCTTTAGTGTAGTTGTTGTTTTAAACTTGAGTATGAACTTAGCTTCAAAATGCAGCAAGATATTTAAAAAACAGTTTTGTTGATTAAAAAACACTATATCGGATTCATATCGGTATCGGCAGATATCCAAATTTATGATATCGGTATCGGTATCGGACATAAAAAAGTGGTATCGTGCCATCTTGTACAGATACACCTTCACAACCTTTAGCAGGACCTTATGAGGACGGTTTGGGTGATCAATGTAGATGGTGGACGTATCTGGGGCAGTGCCAACCATCAGGACTTTCCTAGGCTCCTGTTGGCAAACCTCATGCAGCCATCATCATCATCATCATCATCATCGTTTATTTGTATAGCACTTTAAGAACACACCAGGCAGACCAAAGTGCTGAACAACACAGATCAAAACAACAACCAAATTAAAAATACCATAAAATCATTACAAACAATAAAATAAATAAGAAGGTGTCAGTTTCCTACAGAGTTAAAAGCCAGGGAATAAAAATAGGTTTTCAATCTGGACTTAAAGACCTGCACTGATGACGCTTGTCTAATTTGGAGGGGAAGGTTATTCCAGAGCATCGGAGCCGCAATTGAAAAGGCACGGTCTCCTCTGCATTTCAGCCGCGACTTAGGGACCGCAGCAGCACTGTAAGATGTTGCTGTTTGCACACTTTACAGGGTGCCTTCAGGGTGCACACATCAGGTGCATGATTCCGTCCACAACGCCAACAACCTTTATCTTTGATCCACTCTGCAATTTGGGTGGTGGACAGTGTCTTAAATTTGGGGCAAAGATTAAGGTAGTGCTCACGGGTGTCACAGTATGGACAGTAAGGTTTTGGCTTAATCTTCCCTTTAATGAGAGGTGTCCGATGACCTGGTTCCAGATGAGCTCCATCCCCCTTCCTGTTGTCTGTGTTGTAATACACAGTGGAAGGATATCTTTGGCTTTTCCTGCCTTTCTGACCTTGTTTGGTCTGGTCCTGAAACATGTCGGCTGCCCTACTAGATATGCGCTTGGCCTGCGACTTCACTTGGAGCCAGGCCGAAAAATCTGGCAGGGTATATGTCTTGTCAGTTCCAGTTCTCAGTATCCCACGACTGAGGCTGTACTCAACAAACCCATCTCTGTAGCTTGCTGGGAGCTTACTCAGTAACTTATCGACATGAGAGCCACATCGCAGTTCGTAGCCGTTTTCACCTTCCAGTGATCGAAGCATACCTACTAAAGCTTGCACATCCAGAGCAAAATTGTCAAAGGCTTCTGGGTCCCCCACCCGGATTTGGGGAGAGTTCAGGATAGATCCAAGCTCACTCTGTACGAGCTGACGAGGTTGACCATATTTGTCTTGGAGAGCCTGGAGTGCTGTAGTATATGGCAGGGGATCATGCATATATGCTTGTGCTAGTTTGTGAGCACTTGGTAGTTTTAACTGCTCCAGAAGGATTTGATATTTGAACTGCTCTGTGAGATGAGTATGGCTGCCAAGCAGACTGTCCAGAGCCATCTTAAGAAGCGCGAAATCACTTTCCTTACCACTGGCGAAAGAAGGTAGTGCTGGCTTGGGGATCCCATACGAGCTGGCAATTAGCAGTTCCATCAAGTTGTTGCCATTGCTGGCAGTAGGTGGCAACGGTATCTCGGACTGTAAAGACGGCGCCGTGGGCCCACAGCCAGCTGGTCCGACTTTATCCCGCAGGCGGGACGGTAAATCAGGAAGCGGTAGAAACTGACTGGGTGTTGAGTATGGCACTGGAGGAAGCCATCCCTGATGTTTCACCTTTCCAGGAGGCTGTGATTGTCGGTTAGGAATATTAGAGCTGTCCTCTGCTGCAGGTCGGAGAGTCTGAGTCGAGTAGGTAATAGGGGGGTGATTTCCGCCTGGCTGCTGACCATACTGATGACCAGCTGAGGGAGTGTCCACAGCAGGACTGATATGTTGCGTTGGACACTCATGGAGAGGTTCAGATACTGGCTCCAGGTCAGCCGAGGAGCTGGTGGGATGTAAGGGCTGCGAATCTGGTACTGATGCATCCACTGGCAAGATGGAAGGTGGGAAAGCATTCGCATAGCTGGTCATATTACGTTGCTGTCCGTTATGTGCTGGCTGCTCTGACAGATTCACTTGGGAGTTTACACCACTGCTGCAAGCCTGCAGGCCCGAGTCATACTCACAGTTATTTAAAGGTCTAGGTGCTGGCAGCCCATCTTCTTGATCACGAAGAAAAGCAGCAATGAGGGAAGCTTTCTTTAGCTCCATCTCCTTCTCTTTGAGTCGACGCTGCATTGATAGACGTCTGGTAATAGATTCTCTGGTGTTGTGAGCAGTACGTGCCTCTTCGTCTAATTGACGTCTTTGCCTTTCTTGCTGCATGTATAGTTCTTCCTTCTTACTGAGGGCTTCCCGGGCCTGAGCATCCAATATTAAACACTGTTCCTCAGCTAGACTCTCTTCCATCATCTGCCGCTGCAATTCTGCTAGCTCCATGCCCTTCATCTTCTCTTCCAACATCGCTGTCTGCAAATCAGTTAGCCCTGCGATGATAGAGCCTCCCGAAGGTGAGTGACCACTAGCCTGGGATCTAGGTTTACTGCATTGAGAACCTGAGGCATGTGATCGTGAAGAGGTCGAGCGCTGCCTGGCAGAGCGCTGATCTATAGCCATCCCTGCCTCTGCACCTGCTGTTGGTTTATCGGTGGATGTACCTGATTTGGGTTGATATTCAACTTCATAATCATCAAAGTAAGCCGGGAGATGTCTCTCTCGCTGAGTTTTCCGTCGCACGGATATGTCAGGGATATCCTGGTGCTTAAACTCCATGTCGTCCTCAGAGTAGCTATCTATCCGGCTCGAAGGACCACTTGTTAGAGAGTTATCTCTGGGATGCTGGGATGATAGCTCCCTCAGGACTTAAACTCCGGTCAGAGAGTGGGGCACAGAGAGTGATGTCCGGATATACTTTAATGGAAGTTAATAGCAGCTCAACAGTACAGCAGTAGGCATACTTAACGAATGTGGGAGGGGTGGACAGACGTGTGGTTCTGAATAACAAGAAACAAGGAGAAACAATTTTCACATATAAATATAACACTCGTCACTTCCCAACATCATGCCAATATAATGAACTGTAACACAAATAATCAGCTGAATGCTCTGACATAAGAAAGTCCCACAATCCCATTTGAACAGGCAGGAAACAAGAATACCTACATATCTCAGACAACAGAAAGGACCTAATGCCCCCAAATTAGGAAAGGTCGCAATTACATGGTCTTCAGTGCCCTCTAGTGGCTAAATAACACAACCGCGTACACAGATCCAACCCGCAATAAATGCTACGGTGGTAAGTCACATGCCTCTACCAATCTCGATAAATCTCCTAGCATAAACCCCCTGTAATCAATGTCAAAGTACAACCCGTGCTATAAGTGGAAATAGACTCGTAGAACTGGAGGGATTTTGACTCACATTTGCACAGGAACGCACACGGCTGGAGATCGCTATTCCCCCACACTCATGGAGAAAAACATGGCTAGTGCTCCTCGGACTCGTGATACGGCAGGAGCGTCGTAAAAGCATGTGACGTCATCACCGCAGCAAACAGTAAGAACAAAGTGGAACTTATCGGCAGAAATTAACACTGCACTTATAGCGATCAGACATTCATAAGAATTTGACTAGCATAAAAAGAAAGATGAGATTTGCGAGACTTTATCGAAGGTGTAAGCATCACAGCAGATGCCTTTGTATCAAAGTAGCTGAGGCTAAAACAGAAAAACGATTTTATAAAAATATTCTGCAGTAGATCAAAAACGAAAGAAAACCATTAATCAACATATGAACATTACCTGATACTGCTGAAGTGAAGCAGAGAAAAGTTACAGAGGTTTAGAGACACAGGCTAGCGTTTTCATTTTGCATAATTTTTAAAAAGTTTAATTTGTTCAGTAGCCTACTTGGAGCCCCGCAGGGACATGGGAGAAAAAAAAATTAAGACGGACTTTTGCAGATCTCGCAAAACTTTTGTGGATCTCGCAAAACAAACTCGGGATCTCAGCAAAACTTTTCGAGTCTCGCAAAAGTTTTAGCCGCATTCTTCAGACGCCGGCTCGAAGCCGACCGGGAGGTCGGAGGCACGATGTGCCGGGAAAGCGGTGTTCCTCCCGGCTGTAGTAGGTCTCGCCTCCTACGGGAATGCGGCTAAAACTTTTGCGAGATCTGCAAAACTTTGCGAGATCCCCGAGTTTGTTTTGCGAGATCTCGCAAAAGTCCGTCTTAAGTTTTTTTTCTCCCAGTCCGCGGGCCCGTACTCTGAACAGCAGAAATGAGGTTTTCTTTTCGGAATAAGTAAAAGGAAAAAAAACAGCGGTCCGACAGCGCTGTAAACAACGGTAGACTTGTGCGTAACAAGCAAGCGAATAATGCAGAAAACAGATTTTTAGACGGGAAACTGTTCTTGAAGTACAGAGAGAGAGAGAGAGCTGTGCATGAAGTGTGATTTTATCGTGGTGGAAGCAAAACAGCAAAAGTCAGAGGGAATTCATGGCATGTTTATGTGAAGCGTAGTTTGGATCTTCTTTTGCTGCTGGTTCAGTCAATATTGTTTGGAGAGTAAAACCTACAGCTTCAGAATCAGCGCAAAAAGGGCGTAAACACACAAGGCGCCCGCCGAACAATCAGAATCCAGCGAGCTGTCAGGCTTTCAGGCCCGTAACCGTGTCCGTGCCGTCGGGTGAGAAAGGCACATCTCACTGATTCTGATCGTGTCGGCGGGTCCGCGCTTTGTGTTTACGTCTTTGTGCAAATAGCCTACGTGTATCTGCTGTCATTTACTGTTTTAGCTGTTTGGTGGTTGTTGAAATTTAGTGAGGTTTAACCTGAGATTCTGGCGTTTGGGGCAAAATAAATTTATATTAAAAATCGATTCAGGATTTTAATGAATCAATATCACGTTATCCAAGCTAGAATCGATTTTAATCGATAATCAAAACCCACCCCTAGTAACTGTGTAATCATGCTTATGTACATCTGGATAATGACACAAACTGTGTGGCGCTCCACTTTTTAATAAACTAAAAGACATATCAGGTAAGGATCTGTAGTGTTGTTTATTTATATTATGGTACTTATCAGTTGTGATATTTATTACTGTGTGCATAATTTATTAGAAGAGAAAAAAAATCTCTTCCTTGCTGGTTCCATCGAAGAAAAAATGCTCAAGTAACTATGTAGCACGTACATAATCCAATTCCACAACACAGTGTGATGAGGGAATCAGCTGTGTTTTGCTGCCCATTTTATTTTGAATCTGGCGCGAACCGGCGAGCCAATTCCTGAATCAGTCACGTGGTACTGACTGCCCACGAGGCCTCGAACTATGCATACAATCAAAGCAAGCCTCTATACGCGCTTCACAAAAACTCCCCCGAGATTACTCGACGCACGCTTCGAAGCTTCGACACACAGGACACATCAGTAGTGTTTAATATTACTTTCTAGTGTCAGCAGATGTTTGCTGGAGCCATGGTTGATATCCTTTTGCTGCAGACTCTACACTCTGCCTATGGTCAATAAAATTGAAATGGTTACAGATTTTGCTTCTTTTCTTGGTGTCATTCATTTTAATTACTATACTTTTCTAATATGATGATGTTGTCTCTTGTTGTTGTCCCTTGCTCTCTTTCTCTCCCTCTCCCCCCTGCTCTGTTCCTGTGCTACTGCGAGTGTACCGCTCCTCCCCCCTGCTCCGCAAACATAAGGCAGTGTTTGCGTTCCTTCCCCCTCAACTCAGTGCAAACACAAGGCTCACATGCGGCGTGAAGCGAGAAAGGTGAGAGAGAGAGGGTGAGAGAAAGAAAAAAAAGAAACAAGGCTCCCAATCAAGGGCGTAGATTTGGTTTTGGCATTGGTGGGGATGGATGATTCAACCACCAAACCCTGCCCTGTTTCTTTTTTTTCCTTTTTGTCTTTGCTTCTTGATAAAAAAAAAAAGAAAGAAAGAAAGAGAGAAATATACTTGCCTACATATGCTATTCTACATGCTTTTAAACCATTTAAAATTACAATTCATAGTTTTATATGTGAATTGTATAATGTTAATTACTATTAAACAAATGTATTTTAGACTTTAGATTACCTCAGCCATATTCCATATAAATCGGGTATCATACAAAAGAAAAAAAAAGCTTCAAATACAGTCATGACAATAAAAGAATATGACTTTAAGGACTTAACAACATTACTTCAGTTATATTACACCAACATCTCTTATATACATTAGCACTAAGGGAACACTGAATGACCTGGTGGGTTTTGTCCATAAAACTACTCATCTAAGATTACCACGAAGTAAAAGATCTCTCAGAAAAATTATGCAACATTTAAGCACAAAAATTACTAATGAGGCACTCATATGGATATTGGTGGGGACATGTCCCTTGCGTCCATGCGAAATCTACGCCCTTGCTCCCGATTGTTCTAGGAATCCATCCTACCCGTTGTTTTTGCCCATGCGCACAACACGAAATTAAGTGGCGAACCGTCCTACTAGAAAAATACTCTGATGGGTAAAATTAAGTGCCAAACCATGCTACCTTTGTGAATGTGACCTACAAACATACTTTAATGTGTAAAATGAAGTGGCAAACCGTCCTGACTTTATAAATATGAGCTACAAGCATACTGTCATACCTACTTGAATTTGTGGTGGAATTACTCTGACAGCAGAAATGTGTATAAACTACTTAAGGTAATTAATTTATTTATTTATTTATTTTTAATTTTTTGAGCGTCGTTCCAGACCATACTCCATACCAGTTGGTGGCGGTAATGCACCTTTCAATTGTTTGCCAACCGCCAATACAACTGTAAGAAAGAAAGAAAGAAAGAAGTTTCAAGACTTTAGTTGGATGGTATCGGTTGTTGTAGCAATGTCTACAGTTCAGCATCTGAGAGAGGTTATCCAGGAGAGATTAACTACTGCTGCAGAAGAAATCTTCTCAGAGTTTGCAAAAACGATCGTCCGGTATGAGGAAGAGATCAGTCAGCTAAGACTGCTGAATATCAGACCCGGGATAAAGTCACACAATACAGGTGAGTAAACTTGTTGCGGTTGCGGGATCATTGTGTGATTCACGTGGGCATCAGCACCAACTTAGCGACTTTGTCGCTATATTTGGCGAGTTTTCAGACCCCTTTAGCTAGTGATGGGCAGATGAAGCTTCATGAAGCACTGAAGCTTTTCATCCAATTGATTCACCCCAGCGCAAAGCTTCTTGAAACTTAATTTGCTCTAGTAGGACATATACTGGATGTAAAAATATGAGTTGGCATGAATTTGAAGAGTGTGGCCTTAAATGTCAACAACAAAAGGAGTGTGTGAAACATGTATATTGTAGTGATGCAGTATACTGTGTATATTTATACTGGCAGTGTGGAAATGCTTAAAATGGAAATGATCATTTACTGTGAGGTGAGGTGTGGTTGGAGTGTTTTGTAACAGTGGTTGTGCTTTTGTAACGTTGAGGTATGGACAGCAGTCTTGCCTGTTCACATTTTATTCTGTAAAAACTAAATTTTCACTGCTTTTATGGCCTTTTTAGTGGGGAGAACATAGCTAGGATTTAATGATTTAACAAATCTTTTGAATCCTTTGTCCTCCACAATGCTAAATGGCTCAATCGCCATGCTAACCAGGTCTTCATCTATTTGAGATTGAGGAGGAAAGACAACAAAAACAAAGCACAAATATAAATATCACACACGTAACTTATTACAGTTGTATAATATTGTTATATCATTTAGTAACATTACTGCATGCTATATTATCATGGCATTTGATGGCTCACCTGGTCTTGCTCCAGAATCGGTGTTCCCCCTATTCACATGCAAAGCTGTGTAGTGCCTAAGCATGGATGAGGTGTTGTTGTTATATCCCAGCTCCCTGGCACATAGCAAACACTTCACCTTGTACAAAAGTAAAGCCGCTTAACATAAATTGTATTGCACCATCAGTATTATGAAAATACATCTTCTGTAGAAATTTACATACCTTGTTGGGAGGAATAAAATCACAATGTTCCCACACAGGGGAGGACATCCTCCTCTTCTTAGCTGGCTCCATTCTCTCCTGACTTTCTCTCCTCACTCTCATAAACCTCCAAACTGTCTCCAAACTCTCACTAACCGCAACTCTCCATCAAACACCTACATTTTGAATGAAGTCTGAGGGGTTTATATCGCTGTTTATATCTCGCGGCAAAGTTCGAACCACTTCATGAACCAGTCACGTGGTACAGCAGGGCAGCGAGGCTTCGGACGTCATCATTTTCAGCTCCTCCCATAAATGAAGCAAGCCTCGATACGCGCATCGCGGAAACGCCCCCTCCATTACTCGACACAGGCTTTGAAGCCTCGATACAGAACGTCACATCACTACCTTTAGCGACTCTGTTTTTCTAAAAAGCGACTAGCGACAAATCTGGCGACTTTTTCTTATTTATGACGATTTTTGACATGAAAGCGCGTATCGCTCTTCGCAACAAAGCAGCGGGTGCTTTCTTTCTTTCTTTGTTATGGGAAGAAATACTGAAATCATCATGATTGAGTAGTGATTTATGTAACTTTGTGTATATAATTTGGCATTTCCTACTGTTGTAGGCCAAAAATAAATACATGATACCATTTCATGTATTTTAAAGGTTTATTTGCAAGACACAAAAACAGACAAAACAGAAAGTTCCAAATGTATTGTGCACGAAACAAATTCAAACGTGGCGATGGAGCCAGGTGCAGATGTCTGTCACAAGTTAATCTGGCTGTAGGCTATGGCACTTAGCCACAGGTGGAGCTAGTTGACTCGACTCCATTTGAGTGCACACAAAGTAAACTGCACGCTTTAGTTGTGATTCTGAAATCGGAGTAATAGAACGTACGAGGGGAGCGATAACAACTACAAGATTCTCCCGATCGTTTACTCTTGCTGTCCCGTGAGCAGCATCGGCGTGGTGTTAAGTTTGCTGTTTTCGCGATCGCCTCCTGCATGAGAATATCCAGGTAAACTCGCGACATTTTTAAACATTTTGTTGTTAAAGAGCAACAAGGCTGACACAGTGTGTTTGAGGTAACCTCACAAATATCACAGATTAAATATTTGCTGTTTATTTGCTGTTTTGTCGGTAGCGGCTCCTGAAAGGCAAGTCTACCACACATCTGTTCGACCAAAGCCAGTTGATCTGCGACACCAGTTAATCTGGAAAACTGGAAGCAGGATTCATCACGTCATCACTTAAAGACGGATAGCGATTTTCCTTACTGAGGAGTTGGCCACATGGTGGGCATGTGGACAATTCCTGCCAATGCTTTGGAAGCATTTGGAATGTGTGGATAAATGCATTGATCTACAATAGTAATACACCACAGTAAAGTGTATGAAGCTTCATCTGTGTAAATAGACTTACCGGCAACTTTCTTTGGTAGACGTGTTCAAATACTCTAGCGTTTCGGCTCGTGTTGGCGATCAATACTGGTGATCACTTTGATCATGGTGTGGGTGATTGTGCTGCACTGGCTGATCTGACTATTTTAGAGACTGCTTATCTGTTAGCATTTTCCAGCACAAACATCTGTATAATTTACAGAGAGTGGTACCTGCCTTCATTAAACACTTTAATCTTTCATTATCATATTGGGATCATGCTGCTGTTCATTTGTTTGCTTTTGTTTTTTCACATTGTGTAATAATCACTGGCAGCCACATCTAAAAAATAGATCCTAGATGAGTGATTGTTTCTGTGGCAACATTTGCAACAACGCAAGAAACCATAAGCTTGATTCTCAGTTTCCTTTTAATCCTTTTTGATCTTTCTTATCATCACATTCAGTCACTATTTGCTTGTGTCCCTTCGTTGGACACGAAGGTCTGGATGAGCAGCAGGTCTGTGACCAGGAGAGGAGCTCCAGTCTCAACCAGGAGGACCCAGAGCCTCCACAGACTAAAGAGGAACAGGAGGAAATGTGCAGCAGTGAGGAAGGAGAGCAGCTTGAACTGAAGCAGAAGGATGAAAGCATTCATGTCTGGACCGGGGAAGAGCTGGATTTGTTGTGTAAACCTGGAGTAGAGCTGACCAGGATGGGTATATTCAGTTTCATGTTCATGCTCAGTAAACTATACTATACTTTATGATACAGAAATGAATATGACTCGTATCAAAAAGCCAGGTGATGGGCTACAACAATAGAATAGTGTAATGAGCTACAACACCATTACACCACCACAACAGGTGATGGTGCAATGGTGGTTGAGATATTTTCCACACATACTTAAAATGACACCGCACTGTACTCGGGTGGTCTCCAGAGTCACCAGCTCTCAACAAAATAGAGCACCTTTGGGATGTGGTGGAACATGAGATTTGAATCACGCATGTGGAGCTGACAGATATGCAGCAGCTGCCTGAAACTCTCATGTCAATATGGACCAAAGTATCTGAGGAACATTTGGTTGGGGTGAGAGAGGAAGAGGGAAACAAACACATGCTCTGGAAGAGAGCCAGTGATTAATAACAAGTAATGATTCATTGCAGAATCATCACTTACCAGTAACCAGTCAGTGTATATTTATCAGTAAAATATCAAAAGATTAGAATTAACAACATATCTTATCTGCCTTCTTCAAATGCTTAAAATATTCAGATCATGTTACTTTTCATTTGTTTGTTTGTTTTTTCACATTGTGTGATGATCACTGGCATCTAAAAATGAGACCCCAGCTTATGAAACCATAAGCTTGATTCTCAATAGATGACCCTTCTTATCATCACATTAGTCACCATTTTCTTGTGTCCCTTTGTTGATGAAGGTCTGGATGATCAGCAGGTCTGTGACCAGGAGAGGAGCTCCAGTCTCCACCAGCAGGACCCAGAGCCTCCACAGACTAAAGAGGAACAGGAGGAAATGTGCAGCAGTGAGGAAGGAGAGCAGCTTGAACTGAAGCAGGAGGCTGAAGGCATTAATGTGTGGACTGGGGAAGAGGTGGATTTGTTGTGGAAATCTGGAGTAAAGCTGACCACAACAGGTATGTAAAACTGTAATATACAGATTACATATTAAAACGTTGGGTGATGACATGACAAAGACACGTGGCATGTATTACCGTCTAGCATACTACCTCACTGAAGACACGTTTTCTCTTAGCACTGTAAAATATAAAATATAAAACATCTTCTGTTTGTTTAATAAAAAACAAAAATTTTGAATTATGTTTGTCCAGTGAAGGAAGTCTCAGGCTTAAGCCACAGCCTGGTAATGGCTTTTCTTGCTGCAGTGAGAAGAATCTTAGTTAAATATAAATCCTCTCTTTTAACCTTATCATCAATATTTCCTAAAAATACTGTAGTACAGTCCTCAGGAACCTTGTAACCTAAAACCTTATCACCCACTGTTTTTGAGAATGAGTGGTTTTTAGAGCAAGACCAGAAGATAAATCTTTGGTTCTTCATCAAATTGAGGTATAATTTAGATTTTTGTTGTTTTTTGTTGGTAGGTGTTGCACATCATTTCAATTAAAAGAGTTAATCATCTCAGCCTCAGCTATCTCTTTATTTTAGTAGTCTCGAAGTTGTAGATATCGAAACAAATCCTGGTTTTTCAATTCAAACATGTCTTTAAGCTCTTGAAAGCTCCTACCTTTGTCCCTTTTGGTAATTAAACAGAAAGCAGTCAGGCCCCTGTTGGTCCACTCTTTGAAAGCCTTGTCATATTGTCCTGGTTTAAAACTATTTTCCAAGCTTATCCATCGCAACTTTTTGTGGCTATTTTTCAGGGTCAGTGCCATCAGGTATTAGCCTCTCTCTTCTGATCACATTTTCAACAAAGGTTATTACAGAGCTGCCCTCTTCTCCTTCTGGGACTCCGTAAATTCGCAGGTTATTTCTTGTCGATCTAGACTGAAGGTCTTCTAGCTTTTTGCCACTCGTGTTTCGGCTTCCTCAAGTTTCTCACCGTATTCTTGGACTGCTAGCTTATTAGCCGTTAGCTGTTGGTTTGTGTCTTTTTGAATTTATTCAGGTCTTCTTTCAACTCACGCCTGAAATCTTCTTTGAATGCGTTGAAGTCAGCTTTCATCTCCGTCCAGAGGTCAAAGATTTGTTGGCTGATATTTTTAATGCCCTCTTGCAAAGATTTGAGTTTGGCCCCCTCGCCATTTTCTTTATCTGAGTTAGCCATATCCGCATGCGTGTTCTCTCTCTCTTCTGGAAAATACTATTCAGTTGGTTCATGTATCTTGTTCTTTTTCTTTGTCTTTGTCCCCACCCCTGCATTGTTTTAAACATACAAGTAGTAAAAAGAACTTGAATTTAAGGGGAAATTTGCTCGACCCCGAGGAGCTCAGAAATTACGCAGCCATTTTGCCTTGCTGCCAACCGCACGAGAGATAATATTTAAAAAAATTTGTGCACCTTAAACATCGCTCACATATCTGAGAGACATGCTCACAGTGTAACTTTTTTCATGTTTGTTGTCATTTGTTCCATCAAGACCTCCCACAGCAACATAATTGTAAGGAAAATGAGGATCTAGATGACCCGCAGGTCTGTAGCCAGGAGAGGAACCCCAGTCTCAACCAAGAAGACCCGGAACAGGAGGAAATGTACACCAATCAGGAAGGAGAGCAGCTTGCACGTAACCAGGAAACAAAAGGCATCGTCGTCTGGACTGGGCAGGAACTAGGCATCATGTGGAACCCTGAAGTAAAGTTAAACAGAATAGGTATGCAAAATTGTAGTCAAACTGTCAAATTGTAGGTAGATTTCTTAATACAAAACTGAATATAACTCATGTTGAGTCCTAATCTGACCTCAGCGATATGTTATAGAGGTGCATGAAGAATCAAAGGACCAACTCCAATAAGGAAACTGACGCATGTTTTAAGAGCCAAAATTTCTGGCCTCTCAGCTAAGTCTTGTCCATCAAGGTGGTTCTTCTTTTTTTGTGCCATGCATTTATGAAGCGGTTGCTTGGTCTCTCCAATGTCCAAGAAACTCCTATGCGTCCGACAAGTGTGTCCTCCTTTTACCCAGATTTGAAGGATGGGTCGGGTGTATACTTCGTGGCCCAACATATCCTAGAATTCGTAGCGTGGCCCACCCAAATCCAGTTTCCATCAATGGTGGCAGCTACTTAGTTTTAATATTACTCTGTCTGGGCGACAAAATAAACTTTTAAGAGCCTGGCCAGTAGCCATTCAGGCATGAGGGCTTGTTGTTCTTGGTCACAGGGATGATTGTGGATCGTTTGAAGCCACCCATGGCTCCAATACCATCCACATAAGTTTTTGAACACCTGAGAAAATCAGTGTTAATCTTTGGTACAGAAGCCTTTGTTTGCAATTACAGAGGTCAAAGGCTTCCTGTTGTTCTTGACCAGGTTTGTACAGGTCTCCACACAGATCTCTTCTAGATCTGTCAGCTTGTGGGGCTGTCACTGAGCAACACAGTTTCAGCTCCCTCCAAAGGTTCTTCCAGAGGACTTAGGTCAGGAGACTGGCTAGGCCACCCCAGAACCTAATCTTAAGATTAGAGGGTGTCTATGTATTATGTGGAGCCGTGCAATACAAACAATTTTTTTTTTTTTTAGAAATAATACAATGTGATTTCCTTAATTGAATGTGAATTTCAGACCCCTCCATGATTTCTAAGTGGGAGTACTTGCAAAGAAACCTCTGGGAGACTCAGGGAGGAGCCACTTGCACAAGCGCAGAGTGTTCAAATACTTATGTTCCTCACTGTATATTGTCTTTATTTTCTCATCGTAGATGATCTGTTTATATTAATTAATGTGCGATATCTGTAATTCAACGCCAGAGTTTGAAAAGAGTTCAACTGTTTTAGATATTTACTGAGCTGACGCATGCACATTAAAACAAAGACTCAACAGTCACCCTATATCACACAAATTCCAACAGAGTAATATTTATGAGAAGAAGGAAGGAAGAAGACAATTGTTTCAATTTAAGATTTCCGCCCAATCGATTCTCTTTTTGCTTGGGCAGTTTAAAGAATTACATGTTTTCTCTGCAGCATGGAATGGAAAAAATGATTTAAACAGATTTTATATTCTGCTTTCTGGAATATACAATTCCAAACTTAAATTGATCATAAGAGGAGTGTCCTCTGCAAAACAGCTTGTCCCTCCAACATGCCTTTAATTGGTATATCTGTGCAACATGCTTACCATGTGGAGACCTGCTAATGGTTACCTTGTAATTTCTCAAATGTATGTCAAGCTTCTTTTTTTTTTTTTAATCTGTTGCTTCAGATTTATCACCACATGACTGTAAGGATGAGGGAGGGCTCACAGATCAGCAGGTCTGTAACCGGAAGAACAACTCCACTCTGGACCAGGAGGATCCTTCGCAGATTAAAGGGGAACAGGAGAAACTCAGTACCACTCAAGAGGGAAAACCGCTTGTACAAAAGCAGGAGACCGGAACATTTTCTGCCTGTAAAGAAAGTGACCACAGTGAACCAGGACCAAGCAGTGACCAGCTCCTTTCTCACAACTCTCCTCACACAGATCAGGACGAAAGAAAGGATGATAATTCACACAGTATACAGTCAGCGCAAATTGTATCAGGACTGACAGTTCAAAATTCCAAGACAGCACATTTATGTAGCACCTATGGGAAAAAATTTAATTCTAAACCAAACTTGAATCAACATATACAAATTCACAAAGGTGGGAAACCACATTCTTGTAGTACCTGTGGGAAAAGATTTCATTATAATTCAGACTTGACTAGGCACATCAAAACTCACACAGGTGAGAAACAATATTCTTGTAGCACTTGTGGGAAAAGATTTAATTTAAAATCAAGTTTGGAATCCCACATAACAACTCACACAGGTGAGAAGCCATATACCTGTAGCACATATGGGGAAAGAGTTCGTCTAAACACACAGTTGAAGGGACATATGCAAATTCACACAGGTGAGATGCCATATTCCTGTAGCACTTGTGGGAAAGGATTTCATTTTAAATCAAGGTTGAAATCCCACATAACAATTCACACAGGTGAGAAGCCATATTCCTGTAGCACATGTGGGGAAAGATTTCGTCTAAACCTACAGTTGAAGAGACATGCGACTTCACACAGGTGAGAAGTCTGAGTCACAGAGAGGGCCCAAACTGTCCAAAGTTGTAGAATCCCCTAATTAGTGAAATTTATAGCTTACATTTGTTAGTGCAACTTGTTTTAAAGGCATGAAAATCTGTAGTATTAATAGGGCTGGAAATCGTCACTGATTTCGAGAATCGATTCGATTCCGATTCACAAGGTCTCGAATCGATTCGATCCACGATTTGATTTGAGTCGATTTGAATCTGGGAAATTTTGCCTCAGTTAGAAATATTATTATTCTGATCACGTATCAGTACATATCCATATCTTTATATCTATAAAAAGAAAGCTGACACTTGCGAGACTTTATCAAAGGTGTAAGCGTCACAGCAGATGCCTTTGTGTCAAAGTAATTGAGGATAAAAGACAGAAAAACATGAAGGCAATCAGAGGTGATTTTAGCCCATTTTTGGGGGTGCTTCAGTGTTTCAATATTTATCTTTTATTAGATGTTCGTGTGGTTTGGTTATTTGCCTTTTGGTTGAAAGTAAACTGAGAGGACTTTTTGTTAGTGATCTTAATAGTATTTTTTTTTCATATGAATGTAATTTTTCATCTAATCGAATAAAATTTATTTGTATATGATTGTCAGTCCGAAGAGGGAGAGAGGAAAGAGGAGAACGTGAGGAGAAAGTACGAGGTCAGGAAGAACCAGGTAAGAAAACAGACAGGGAACAGTGACAGGCACAACAGAAACTGTTAAACTGACAAAGAGAAAAACAAACAAATTTTACTCACACAATCTGGAAGTTGTGTTCTCTCCATATTAAAGCTGCTGTACAGACTCTGCAAAACAAACTGGGTTGAAACAGTTTTGACCCTCTTTAACAACATTCCAACTTCACGTTATAATTGATTAGGGAGTAAAATTAATTATATATTATATATATATTATATATTTTTATGTGGTCCAGCCACAACTCTACTAAAACCTCAGCCAGTAATAGGTTTTGTGAGGTTTAACCTGAGATTCTGGTCTTTTGGGCAAAATAAATTTATATTAAAAAATCGATTCAGGATTTTAATGAATCGATATCATGTTATCCAAACTAGAATCGATTTTAATCAATAAATTGATAATCAAAACCCACCCCTAAGTATTAATTCCTTCCTACTGTGAGGCTGGCATAACAGTCATTATTCCTGACCCTGTGAGCTGACCTCGGGCATAAACCTGTCAAAAAAAGCTATAAAAATGATGGCTAAAGATGGAAGAAAGCCCAGAAAGTTATGCAAGACAAATGTTGAATATTATAGAGGAAGCAAAGTTGTGTAAATTGGATACACTGGTCAAAGTGAGACATTAATAAAAACATTCTATAATAATTGTTTTTAAGAAAACAATTTGTACACAAATCTAGTTTAAAATTGGAATTAAATAAGTTTAAAGAAAAAATATGGATAATTATATAATAAAGGATGAGCAGCTGGTGACTCCTCTCCCATAAAGGGGTTTAGAAGTGCACTGGGAGTCTTCATTTTTATCGTTGTTGGCTTTTGGCCTGCATGTGCTTACGGAAAACACTGTAGAGGGCTTTGTGTTTTGTTTTTTTTTTTCTAAATTTTTGTTTGTCTCGTCTGTTCAATAAAACTGTTGGCACCAAACTTCACTCATCTCCTGTGATTTTTGCACCCGTGTGTATACCTGTGAGCATGACTGCACTTGTATTTAAAAGGTTCCTTCATGTAACGATCTGCTAGAGGGTGTGCGGAGCCATAGTCCCGTTCCCCATGAAGCAGCTATGGAGGAGAACCAGGCTCCAGACATGCAGAGACCCCCAGTGCGCAAGAGTTCACGGAAGACCAACAGAGGGGCAACCATGCCACCCTTCCGGAAAGAGCTGAGAAGAGCTCCAGACGAGGGGTCACCCCAGGTCCCTGTGAGTGTTCAGTATTTTTCCGCTCCGGCCTGGTCTGTTCAGGTGGAGCCCGGAGTCCACACCTGCCTCGTTCATCTGTTCATCATTGCCGGCAATCATCAGGTGTATTTAACATCAGCGTCTCCTCCAGTTCTCTGCCAGTCTGTCAGCTATCCTATGGTTGTCACCAGGCCATGAAGTCTCTGTTGTATGTTTTGATTGAGACTAACTTTGATCTCTTCTCCCTCCAAGCAGTCATGACAGGAGCCCATGTCACACTGAGTTACTCACCTCTTCCACTTGCTGCTGAGCTCACTCTGTGGAATACTCACCTGTCTGGCATCACGCTTGTCTGAATTTCCAGTAGATTACTTCTGAAGCTCTGAGGACTCAAAAATGCAGAAAAAATATAGGAAACTAAAAGAACTGAATGTTGACCAATCCATGTGTTCTTCTAGAACAGGGGTCGGTAATCTGCGGCTCCGGATCTGCATAAGGCTCTTTCATCCTTATACTGCGGCTCCACGTGGCTTGGGAAAATAGTATTTAACTGAAGTGTATTTTATTTGTGTTAGTTCTTTTTTT
>NW_024584028.1:26138-28007 GCF_018398535.1 Haplochromis burtoni
AAAGAGATAAAAACCCTGAAAACTCATACATTTCACACCTGAGCCTCAACTCTCGCGGCCCGGTACCAAACGACTCACGGACCGGTACCGGTCTGAGGCCCGGGGGTTGGGGACCGCTGCTCTATAACGTCCACATCGATACCCTGGATTGAAACGAGGGTCACAGGTTTCCTGGTCCTCCTAAAGTCCACAATCAATTTTTGATCTTCAGTCACTTTGAGCTGCAGATGATTCTGCTTGCACCACTTGATAAAGGAGTCAACTACAGCCCGGTACACACATCACCCTCACTGAAGCATCCAACCACCGCAGAGTCATCAGAAAACATCTGAACATGGCAGGTCTGTGCAGTGGCTGACGTCTGTGATGGGGAGAGGGTAGTTCCTTGTGGTGCCCCTGTGTTGCTGATCACCTTGTGAGACACATAATGTTGAAGAAGCACATTTTGTGTTAGATACTCAAAAATCCAGGACACAGGAGAGGCATCCACTTGCATCTCAGTCAGCTTATCTCCCAGAGATTGCCTGAGCGGAGAAGCTTCTTTCCGCAGGCGAATACGGTCTCTCAATCACACCACCACATAGTCACTGACCCACAAATATGGTTTTTACACACACTGGACATTCTGGACATTTGTTTACATTTGTTTACATTTGCCATCTTGTTATTGATTAATCAAATCACTCTATCACAAGTCGCTTAAATAAATCACTTTTAAGCATATTTGCACTACAGACTGCACTACACTACAGACACTACAGACACTTAAATATGTGGAATGCACAACCCTGGACATTACATTTCTTTCATTACCATTTATTACTCGTACAGCTGCTCTTATTGTTCCATATTTCTTCATATATTCTTATATATTTTCTATATTGTGTATTTTATGTATTGTGTATTTGTACTTGTATTTGTTGTACGGTTATTTTATTTGTAACTTTAATTTGTATATTTTATTCTTTCCTAGTTAAATTTACCCTTCATTTTAATTTTCCTATTTATTTCCTATCCTATTCATAGTCTTTTATTTTAGGTTACGAGCAGTTGTCTAAGCATTTCACTGCATATCGTACTGTGTATGACTGTGTACGTGACAAATAAAATTTGAATTTGATGGTAATAAATGCACTGGAAAAGATAAAAATGACCCTCACACTGCTTGCCAGCTGGCCCATATGGGTGTAGACACAACTGAGTAGGTAGATGATGGTGTCCTCAGGTCTGAGGTGGGACTGGTAGGCAAACTGAAGGAGATCCAGATCTGGCCTGACTATATGGTACTGCATAAGACAACTCGTGAAAATAACATGTGTACCAAACTTTTTAACATGAAGTGTCTTCGTAAGAAAAATGAAGAAAAGGCTAGTTTCTTTCAGATTGTATGCTGAATTGAGCAAATATAACTAAAAATTTTAGACATTGTTAAACATGTGGGTATCTTTCATCTTTAAGACCTGGGTAAATCTCAAAACATCACATTTTTACTGCTCACCTTCGGTTTGCATAAAAGATTAACCAGTCCAAAGTTAAAATGTTGAACATCATATTGATGTCATGGTTGGACGTCAAAATTGTGGACCAAGTTTGGATATGTACAGAATTGGTCATGGACTTAAAGACTCAATATAAACATTGAACGATGTCCAGTGTTTAGTAGAGGGAGTCTGACTGTATGTTGTTACTGGGAGGTGGAGTGGGGGAGTATGTGTAGCAATCACATACAAGAATATTATCTGTCTCAGGTCCTCGTTCCTCCAGAGTAGGAGTGTACCTGGATCACAGAGCAGGTATTTTGTCCTTCTACAGCGTCTCTGAAACCATGACTCTCCTCCACAGAGTCCAGACCACATTCATTCAGCTGCT
>NW_024584029.1:0-7542 GCF_018398535.1 Haplochromis burtoni
ATTTGTTTGTTTTGTTCTCTTTTTTCAGTTTTTCTTTTGTTCTTGTTTGCATCAATTTAGTCTTTCTTGCATATTAATATATTTAATTTTTGGTTAGATATTAAAATAATTATAAAATAGTTACAGTTATCATGGAAAATCTGAACAGGAAGTGAATGCCTCTGCTCTCATGAGATGATTAGAGCTTAAACTGTGTTCTTTGTTTACTGCGTTAAACTGTTTAGAGCTCGAGGGCAGATGTCTATCAATGTGGAATGTACAAACCAGTTGGGCAAGATGTTGGCTTACTGAGAATCCCAATGCTTTTTTTCAGTCCTCAAGTGTGAGGTGAGTTATAAGTTAGCTTTCTAATGCTTAGAAGACCAATGGGGCACTTAAGAAATTGCCCCTAAAATCTTCCAATTTTAAATAGTTCTTCAGCATTAAGGTAATCAGCAGTGATTTGTCAGCACTTCCACTGCTACACAGCAAAAAGAGTAAAGCAGTATAAAACTGTACTTATACAGTACAGTTTTATACTGTACTGTATAAGTACAGTTTTATACTGTACTGTATAAGCTCTTAAACTGTCAAACTGTTCTGAAATGTGTCAGTCAGTAGGATCATAATGTCACTGCTTTCAAAGTGACTGATCAAAGGAACATAGTGCTTTGCCCTAAGTGCACTGTGTGTTAATGTTTGATTGTTTGCATGTTTAATAAAGAAGGCTTTCCAAATCAAAAACTTCTGACTTTTACTTTTAAACATAACATTTGCTGTGACATTTAGCTTTAAACTTAAAGACTTTGAATTTTTCTGTAAAATGAATTTGACCATTATTAAAAAGTCTTATGTTTTAATCTCAAGCATTGCATTAGGTGTGTCCTGTGTGCTGCCTCTGCAGACACACAGTATAAATGTGAGTGTTCAGACTGGTTTGGTCAGATGTGCAGAGAAAGATTTTGACTTTCATGCCTCACGCTAGTCGAGAGGTTATTCTTAGAAGACTTAATCCATTTCTCACTAATTCTCACTAATCTTGGAGCTGTTCCCTCACTACCTAAAGGTAAGAAACTCTTTGGAATAAAAACATTAGAGGGATGGGAGTGGTGGTGGTGCTCTGGATAACTGCTTTTGTCGTGTAATTGGAATGCACTGCATCTACTGTAAAAATAGAATAGAATAGAATTCCACTTTATTGTCATTGCACATGTCACAAGTACAAGGCAACGAAATGCAGTTTGCATCCATCCAGAAGTGCTTTAGCCATGATATAGATATATTACAAAATATATATTAGCAATAACATAGATATATAAATATATTACAGAAATGGGTCTGTTATAGGTATGAGGGTACAAAATATGGGTCTATTATGGGTATGTTATAATGTACACGGTATGTTATGAATATGCTATAACTATAAGTATGTTGTAAGACCTGACCAACTTGGGTATCCCACCTGAAGGATAATCTTCTGCTGGCCTAGCTCTTAGGGACTGAGCCATGCAAACCCCCTGACCACGTTAAGGTGGCAATCTGGGGCAAGGGGCAAAACTGAAATATGAAAAAACAAAAAAACTACTCCTCATCCAGATTATAACCACTAAAAACATGACATTTACCTTCATTGGATGGCCTATATTAAATATATTCATACCCAGCGATAACAATTCCTACTATTGTCAATATTAACAAAACTAAAAGGGTAGGCCAAGTTATTTAAAAAAGTCAATTCACCAAATCTTGAAAAAGAATCCTGAAAAATAAAAAAAATATCCATCCAGATCTTTACAAACAACAAAATAAAATCTATCTTAATTGGATGGCCTAATTCATATAAATTTGCAAAATGAAGTAAAGATAAAATTAGACCTCTCAATATAGCCAATATTTATAAACGTAAAAAGGGTTGGTTTAGTAATTCAGAAAAATCACCATGTTTTTTCCTACAATTCTCTAATTAATTTGTAGAAGACAACAGATTTAGACAGAACATTTAACTTATTTTTTCTTGTTTTAAGCGTGTTTGTTTTGCAAGGAACTGAACTCTGTTTGCAACTGAACCGCTCTACTGTCCTTTCTCCTGAATCCACTCTACAACAACAGTCTTCTGCTTCCCTTTCCAAAAACTCTTATAGATTTATCCATATCCAAGTTATTTGTTATGGATTTCTCATGGGCCAAGATCACGAAATTCCTCTTAATTTTATGTAATATGCTGCAATGACAGGGGACTAGGACCTATCACACAGCATTAACTTTCCCTTTGTGAACTGTTGGAAGCTGGGGTAGAAAGTGAATAAGCTTTACTAAAATGTCTGTAATTTCATCAGTATATGAAACGAGGAAACTATTGAGTGAAGAGTTGAAAGTGGGCGAGGCTTTGTGTTGGGTCTGACAGACACAGGTCCTCCAGTCGGCTCTATACAGCAGACAGAGAGAAACACTTTTTTACCAGACTGAAACTGTGAAAACAACAGTGGACTAGTCCCCCATTAACTGTAGAAATATCAATGGGGTATTTTTTAGTTGTTTATTATCTCATGAGTCGCTATGTCTTTGAATACAGAGACTTGCTTCATTTTGCTCTGCTCTGCCTTCTGAGAAACTTTGGATGTTTAGCTGGGGGGTGGGATCTCTGCAGAGTGCTGTGTGAGCCTGTGCACAAGCGCACAGAGGGAAAGAACGAACGAGCGAGCGAATCTGCTGCTGTAGTAAAGCTTGTCCATATTCAGTTTGTGGGTATTCTATTATTTTCTTTAAACTTCTTAAAGTTTGACTTAAGGGGGCAAGATTTTTGTTTAAGGGGGCGTTGCACCCTCTTGCTCCCGCATAGAACTGCCCCGATTTCAACCAAATTAGACGGTTTTTGAGAGTAAACCGACTTTCACTGGTCATGTTACAGCATCTCAATTGGATTCAGGTCAGGACTTTGACTAGACCACTTGGAAGTCTTGATTATTATTATTATGATTACTAGTATTATTATGATTATTATTATTATTATGAAGGAGTCCTACTGGGCTTGGTTAACCTGTGGGACTCGGAGGCAGCTGATAGGTACCGACAGGCCAAGCGGAATGCGACGCGGGCGGTGGCGGAAGCAAAAACTCGGGTGTGGGAAGAGTTTGGATAGGCCATGGAAAAAGACTTTCGGACTGCCTCGAAGAGATTCTGGCAAACCGTCAAGCGACTCAGGAGGGGAAAGCAGTGCTCTACCTGCACTGTGTATAGCGCGGGTGGAGTGCTGCCGACTTCGACTGAGAAAATCGTCAGGCGGTGGAAGGAATACTTCGAGGACCTCCTCAATCCCACTGGCATGTCTTCCATGGCGGAAGCAGAGTCTGGGGACGAAGGGGATGACCCGCCAATCTCTGGGGGTGAGGTCACTGAGGCAGTTAAACAACTCCTTGGTGGTAGAGCCCCTGGGGTGGACGAGGTCTGCCCTGAGTTCCTGAAGGCTCTGGATGTTGTAGGGCTGTCTTGGTTGACATGTCTCTGCAATGTTGCGTGGGGATCAGGGGCAGTACCCCTGGACTAGCAGACCGGGGTGGTGGTCCCTATCTTTAAGAAAGGGGACCGGAGTGTGTGTTCCAACTAGAGGGGGATCACACTCCTCAGCCTCCCAGGGAAAGTCTATGCCAGGGTGCTCGAGAGGAGAGTTCATCCGTTAGTCGAACCTCGGATACAGGAGGAACAATGCGGTTTTCGTCCTGGCCGTGGAACACTGGACCAGCTCTTTATCCTCTCGAGGATACTCGAGGGCGCATGGGAGTTTGCCCAACCAGTCTACATGTGTATTGTGGACTTGGAGAAGGTATTCGACTGTGTCCGTCAGGGGGTCCTGTGGGGGGTGCTCCGGGAGTATGGGGTGTCTGGCCCATTGCTACGGGCCATTCAGTCCTTATACGACCGTTGCAAGAGCTTGGTCCGCATAGCCGGCAATAAGTCGGACTCGTTCCTGGTGGGTGATGGGCTCCGCCAGGGCTGCCCTTTGTCACCGATTCTGTTCATAATTTTTATGGACAGAATTTCTAGGCGCAGCCAAGTGGCGGAGGGCTTTCACTTTGGTGGTCTCAGCATCTCCTCTCTGCTTTTCTCAGATGTTGTGGACCTGTTGGCTTTGTCAGGTGATGGCCTCCAGCTTGCCTTGGAACGGTACGCAGCCGAGTGTGAAGCGGTGGGAATGAGAATCAGCACCTTTCAAATCTGAGGCCATGGTCCTCAGCCCGAAAAGGGTGGAGTGCCCACTTTTGGTCAGGGACGAGACCCTGCCCCAAGTGGAGGAGTTTAAGTATCTCCAGGTCTTGTTCCCCTTTAAGTAAAGGTTTTATCACGGTCCCAGTGTTTTTGGTTTTTGTACTTTTACTTTTGATTTTATTATGAATTATGACTGTTTGTGTTTTGGCTTCCCAGTGCTTATTCTGTGCTCCCTTTGTTTTGTGTCATCCCTGCATGTATTTCCCTTTTAGTGTGCTCAGGTCTCTGTGTTAAGCCCGCGTCTCTGAGTCTGTGTCTTTGCGTGTGTGTGTTTCCTGTTTTACTTTGAAGGTTTGTGTCTGATGTCAGTGTGTTCAGTTTTCGTTTCCCCTGTCCCGTCATGTCTAATTAGCCCCAGCTGTGCCCTGCCTCTGTGTCTCATTCCCTCGTTATCCTTCTGTGTATTTAAGCCTTATGTCGGCCTCTTTTAGTTGCTGGTTTGTCTGCATTAGATGGTGTTTTAGTCTCTGGTCTGCGTTAGCTCCCTGCATCTCTGTTCTGGTTTTAGGTTAGTTTTGTTAGTTTTCCCAGTTTAGGTTTGTCAGTTCTGTTCTCGCCACCCTCGCCCTTTTTTCGTTGTTTGTCATCCTCTTCAATAAAGCTCACTCTCATCAGAAGCAGTGCTTGCATTTTGGATCCTTTAATAATTTACAAACAGCTTGCGCCGCTTGCCATGACAGTACAAACCAGCTATCCATGGACCCTGCAGCATTCGACCCGCTCGAGGAGCTCCGTGAGGATATTGTGTACTTTGTAGACAAATTGATTAATTTGTGGCTGGAGCATGAGGGGAAAGAATTTTGCCAAGGGTACAGCGATTGGTTTCCGGTCTCCCCTGGCTGTTTAGCTCACTTCACCCGTTCGCACAGAATTTCGTTCTGAACGAGCTTCACCTTCAGCCCCCGGCTGCTACCACCCACCCAGCAACTAATGCTTCGCTGCCTGGCCTGACAGAGGATGTTCTGCCCCGCCAGTCGGCCCAGCCTTCGAAACGGAAACGGCACTCACACCGTCGACGCGCCTCGCCACAGTCAGACCTTGGGATATCAGAGTGGCCGACTCTGGTGAGTAAAAAGGACAATATTACTGGTTTGAACATTGGGACTTTTTCTTCTGGGGTTGTTCGGTTTGTGTCGATGAGAGCTAATACGCGAAAATTGATCTCTAATTTTCACTTGGTGAGGGATTATTATGTTCTTCCTGGTCTGAACTGTTCTCTTCACCTGAGCTGCTATCCTGTTCTGAGTCTCTTGCCCTATGCATTCCTCCCCCATTCTTTTGGATTATTCCTGCTCCGGCTTGTTGTTTTTTTCTAACCATTCCTCATCAGGTGTTAATTTTGCTTGTTTATTCTCAATTTTCAAAGAATTTGCTGGGCCGCCGCTGGCACGCTTGGCTTCAGAGTGGTTTACTGATACGGCTTTCGACTTCACCCTAGAGGCGAAGCGGTATCAGTTTTATGAGACGAAGCTCAACCGTTCTCCTTTGTCACCAGTACGTGAACCTCAAGCAAAGAACAAAATAAAATAGAAGTATTTCAGCAGCCTATTGTGCTGTAAAATCAACTTACTTCTAGACACATACACACATATAGACATTTGCGCCCTAATTTGTCACGAAGTATTTTACGGCTACCTCTAAAACCAGTCTAAACACAGTTCCTTTCGGCGAACTTAAACCTATTTTATCTCAGTTCCTTTTGGCCTTTTGCCAAACTTAAACCTAGTTTACTTTGTCAAAATATTTCAATTTGTCAAAACGTATTTTAATTTGTCACGCAGTAATTTTTGCTACTTCTAGAACCAGTCTAAACATATTTTAATTTGTTACGAAGTAATTTTGGCTACTTCTAAAACCAGTCTAAACATATCTTACGTTTCTTTAAACAAAATAGAGTTTCTCATCCTTAGACGTCTCACTGGTGGTTCGGATCTATATAAATCCAATCCATTATTATTATTATTATTATTATTATTATTAAAAAAGAAGATAAAACAGCATAGAATCAACTAAAAAAACTAAAATTAAAATAAAACTAGAACCAACATCTCACAAGGTGTCAAAGGCCAGGGTAAAGTAATGGGTTTTCAGAAGTGATTTAAAAACAGGTGCAGATGGTAAAGCAAAGAGTGGCGTGGCAGCTGCAAGCATTTGAGTTGATGGTGGCCATTGCAGATGATTGAACAGATGTGGAGACCCCTGGCTGAGGCCAGGCTGACTGGAGCTGTACAGACTTTAAACCCTCCAGGGGTCCGAAGGTGAATGAGGCCAAAAGGCTCTGAGGAAGCTGTTGGGCGAGTGTCCATCTTTTAGCTGCCTGATTTGGCTGAATAATGCTCTAACCCCGGGTTCTCAAAAATGTCCGATCAGCAGCCACAAAAGCAGTCTCAGAGTTAACAAGCTCCTGGCTAACTGGCTCAAGGTTAGTAGCTTCTAGATTCACAGACACAGCTTTTGCTGACTCTGAGTCAACAGTTTCAGGGGTCCCTGTCTCTGGGTTCTCTGACTCAAGAGGGTGGAAACCAATCTCTAATCTTGCCATCTCAGGAAAACCAGAAACACCTTCCCAATTTATAATAGCAGGCACCACAACATTCTCCTCAGGGAAAGATGATTCAGCAGCAAACTTAGTCTCCGCAGCTGCACCAGACAAGAAACCTGAGCCTGTAACCTCATTCATAATGTGTGAATTAGTCCCTTCCACAGTTTGCTCTGGAGACTCTGTGTCTGCTCCTCACAGAGGCACTCCAGGCTCCTATAGCTTTGAGGAGCGCTGGTGGCGTGGTTGCCGTTTCCTCTTGGGAGCCACATCACTGGAAAATACAGCCTCCCCTTCTCCTCAAAATAAGCAGGCTTGACACTCCCGACAGGTGTGGAAGGAACAATCTCTATTTCCTTATCCTCAGTGGCTAAATTTATCAATGATGCAAAGTCTAATTTATTCACTGCATGGTTCTGTGCTGTCAGTCCTTTGTCTGCTGACTCAGCAGACTCCAGAGTGGAGATGTGGTGGGGTGCCAACGGCGAGGAAAAAAACAAGATAAAACAGCATAAAATAACTAAAATAAAAATAAAACTAGAACCAACATCCCACAAGGTGTCAAAGGCCAGGGTAAGGGGATGGGATTTCAGAAGGAATTTAAAAACAGGCAGAGAAGAGGCCTGTCTAATCTCTAAAGGGAAATCGTTCCAGAGTTTTGGAGATGCTACTGTCAAGGTCGGGCGGATTACACACAGTAATTCGGCGTGCCCGTGTGGCGTGCTGGCTAGACCCAAACGCGGCGAAGGCTAGCGGTGGGT
>NW_024584029.1:9008-10234 GCF_018398535.1 Haplochromis burtoni
CCCGAGTCATGGAGGGCCACCGGAAGGCACGACGGAGGAGTTGGAGGGTTCTGTCCGGCCCCGGGTGACCAGAGAGCGGGGAGGAGTAAGCCCAGAGCAAGGCCTCCTGACGGCACCGGGATGGTACATAGAGCCTCCCAGCAGGGGTGTCAGGCGGAGGCGGTTTGGCGGTCAGGGCATCCCGGGTGGAGTCCTCCAAAAGCCACCGAAGGGGGGCAGCGAAGCAACGAGAAGGTAGGATAGGACTCAGGTCTGACGTGAGGCCGTCCTGGGCGAACTGCCTGGAGAGAGCGTCTGCCTTAGCGTTCTTGGAACCAGGGCGGTAGGCGAGGTGGAAATTGTAAGGCTCAAAGAATAAGGCCCAACGGGCCTGCCTTGGGTTGAGCTGCTTGGCAGAACAAATATGGATCAAGTTCTGATGGTCAGTCCAGATCAGAAAGGGGTCTTTCGCTCCCAGGAGCCAATGCCGCCACTCTTCTAAGGCCCACTTAATGGCCAGGAGTTCTTGGTCGCCGACACCGTAGCGTTGCTGCGTGGGAGAGAATTTCCTTGAGAAATAGCAGCATGGGTGCAGTTTTCCATCCGGGCCGTGTTGAGAAAGGACAGCGCCAGCGCCAACATCGGAGGCATCCACCTCCACCACAAAATCTCTGGCAGGATCAGGGTGGAGCAGGACGGGGGCCGTAGTGAACCGGTGGATGAGGTCTCGGAATGCCTGTTTTGCACCAGGGGAGAGGCAGAAGCGTTTAGGCAGGTTAGCTGGTTTGGTGAGGGATGTCAGT
The DNA here is from genome assembly GCF_018398535.1 of Haplochromis burtoni. Classification (NCBI taxonomy): domain Eukaryota; kingdom Metazoa; phylum Chordata; class Actinopteri; order Cichliformes; family Cichlidae; genus Haplochromis; species Haplochromis burtoni. The sequence continues at coordinate 9,791 of NW_024584029.1, forward strand.
GGGGCGACAACGGCGCTGAAATTACGGATAAAGCGCCGATAGAAATTGGCAAAGCCCAGGAAGCTCTGTGGTTGCTTAAGGCTGGAGGGCTGAGGCCACTGGGTCACAGCTTGGACCTTTTGCAGATCCATGGTCAGGCCCTCGGAGGAGATGGTGAAGCCTAGGAAGGTGGTGGACCGCTGATGGAAAGCGCACTTCTCCAGTTTGCAGAACAGCTGGTACTCGAGCAGCCTGCTCAGCACGGCCCTCACGTGGCGAACATGGTCCACTTCGGTGCGGGAGTAGATCAAGATGTCGTCTAGATAAGCAAACACCCACCGGCCTAGCATATCCCGCAAGACATCGTTGATCAGATGTTGGAAGACAGCAGGGCTGTTGCAGAGGCCGAAGGGCATCACCAGGTACTCCCAGTGCCCGTTAGGGGTGATGAAGGCCGTCTTCCAT
>NW_024584029.1:10981-27791 GCF_018398535.1 Haplochromis burtoni
GGCTGGGTCTGGAACTGGATCGGGTAGGGTTGGAGGGGTCGCCCATCTACTGAGGTCACCGGGAGGAATTGATCAACAGGGGTTAACGGAATGCGAAGTCGGGATGCTAGTTCTTGGTCGATGAAGTTCTCAGCGGCTCCGGTGTCCAGGAGGGCTTCAGATGAGAACTGTCGGTGTTTCAGGTGAAATAGTACTGGTAACAGAAAACGCGAGGGTTCAGAGGAGTGTGAAGGGCCAGGTGGGACTCCCCCGCAGTCTACCTGGCGTCGTCGTTTCCCGGACGTAGTGGGCACTGGGGACGACGGTGTTGGGCTGATCCACAGTAGGCGCAGAGGCCCTCACGCCAGTGTCTCGCTTTCTCCTCTTTTGGGAGCCTACCCAGCTGCATGGGCTCCTCGGTGGAAGTACTGCTTGGGCTAGCAGTAGCTCCTCCAGAGGGGGGAGGAGGCTGCGAAGACATGGCCCTCTGAGGCTGGAAGGGTTTGAAGGCCCGAGGGGTGTGGCGTGGCCGTGACATCACTCGTTGGTCGATCTTCAGGGCAAGGTCCACGGCCTCATCCAAAGTCTTTGGGGCCTCACGGCCGGCCATCTCATCTCGGATGTAATCAGCCAGTCCCTCCAGAAAGATGGAGCGCAGAGAAGCACCTCCCCATTGTAGCTTAGCGGCCCGGGTACGGAATTGGGAGGCAAAGTAACAGACGGGTCGACTGCCCTGGCGTAAATGATGCAGCTGTGACTCCACTTCCACTTCACTGCTCGGGGGAACAAAAGTCTTTTTTAACTCCTCCACAAACAGGGCATAGTCATTACATGCTGCAGATTTATTTTTTGTAGAGAGCCGCGGCCCATTCCTGAGCCTGGCCAGACAAGAGAGAGGTTAACATTGCAACTTTTGCACGGGCAGTGGCGTATTTAGAGGGTTGACATTCAAACAGCATGTCTAAGGTGGCGAGCAACCCATCAGGCCGGCCGTCTACTCCGTTCCACTTATCTGGTAGTCCGATCCGGGGTTCAGCGCTCACCGGCGCTGGCTGACGTTGCAGCGAGGTGACGGAAGAGGAAAGCTGGAGGACAGTTTCGGTGAGAGACTCCATCTTTGTGCTCATCCGATCTACCACACCGCGAAGATATAATACTTCGGCTTTCAGCCGTTCGAATTCTGCTGGGTCTATATGCGGCTCAGACATCCTGTCAAGGTCGGGCGGATTACACACAGTAATTCGGCGTGCCCGTGTGGCGTGCTGGCTAGACCCAAACGCGGCGAAGGCTAGCGGTGGGTTGGAACAGACACGCAGTTATTCTAGTAACGATCAGTGCACGAAGCGGAGCTTCGGAACTGGCGTTACAGACGGAGAGCGAGCGGAGCCGGGATGAGAAAAAGAGTCGAGAGGAAAAACACTCACAGTTGGTGAATCAGGCGGCGACTAACGTCGGCAAGGTTTTGGAGCTCCTGACATGAAGAGAACGATGTCTGAGCGGCGAACAGGTGGGTGACGTCTCTCTTTTAAACCCGGCCCCGTCATCAGCTGATCACCGGCTGACAGCTACAGCAAAAGCACAATCTCCTCTAAGTTTACGCTCAGTCCTGGGTACATTCAGGAGCAGCTGATCAGCTGACCTGAGAACGGGTGGGTGTATAAGGCTGTAGCAGCTCAGAGAGATAAGTTAGGGCTAGGCCATGGAGGGCTTTAAAAGCAAATAAAATAATTTTAAAATAAACCTTAAAAGAAATGGGCAGCCAGTGAAGTGAAGCTAATTTAGGGGAAATGTACTCAAACCTTCAAATGCCAGTGAAAGGACAAGCAGCAGCATTTTGCAGGTATTTAAATATACATTGGGGGTCTTAGTGGGGCTACCAAAAACTATGACCTTAGTCCTTTTGTCATTGAATTTTAAAAAGTTAGAGACATTCAAACCTTAATGTTATTAAGACACTGAAGTAATGGCTGTATGGAATAGGTAGTTTTTCTTTAGAGGGACATAGATCTGACAATTATTACCATAGAAGTGAAATGCAATGCTGTTTTCTCAGTATAAAACCAAGAGGGAGCAGATACAAAGAAAGGAGTATGGGACCTAGAACTGAGCCCTGTGGCCAAGGACGACACATGGTCACAGAGACTAAAACAAAAAGTTAGCCCTGCCAAGTAGGACCTTAACGACTCCAGTGCTGTGCCCCTAATGCCCACCCAGTGCTCCAAACGAGAGTAAAATGGCATGATCCACTGTGTCAAACACAACTGTCAGACAGCTCACTTTGGCAGCTGTGTCAAAGTGAGCTGAACAACAAATGTTCCCAGCGTCAGTAGCTAAAAATGTGTCTTTAAAAATGCTTAAAAGGGATGATTCAGTGCTATGGAAGGGTTTAAAACCAGATTGCAAAACCTCTAAAACATTTTGCTCCAGGAACGTCATTAATTGGATGTGAACATTTTCTTTTCAAGAATTTTGGAAAGAAAAGGTAATTTGGAGATAGGCCTGTAATTTGCAAAAACGGTAGGATCAAGAGCAGGTGTTTTAATCAGGGGTTTGACTATAGCATGTTTAAAATCTTCAGGACTACACGTGACATCAAACTGTGGTTTACTTGCTCAAGAACCAAACATCCAACTGTTGGTTACACCTCTTTTAAGAGTTGAGGAGGGACAGCATCATTTGGAGACCCTGCAGGCTTAAAACGACTCCTTTAAAGACCACAGAGTCACCGGTTCAAACCTGTCAAAGACAGGAGAGCAGGAAGCAGAGACTGAGGAGTCATGAACAGGAGGAGAGATTTGAGCCCTGGTGGAGGGGACCTCAATAAAAAAGTGTAAAAAATTTTCACAAGCTGCAGATGAGGGATTGATACAGTCAGTGTATGTTGCACTAAGAACAGAGCTAATTGTCTTAAAACAGGAAGGTTATGACAGCTAATGTCAAATAAGTGTTTTCTTTTGGCATATTTTACAATTTTTGATATTGATGCCAACAGTCCTTTAGCATCTGGAATGACACTTGCAGTTTGTCCTTTTTCCATTTGTGCTCAGCTTGACAGCACTCACATCTAACAGCTCGGGTCATGTCATTCACTGAGGGCTCAGATTTAGTTTTAGGCTGCCTGGTTTTTAATGGAGCCACAGTGTCCAAAGCAGTCCGACAGGTGGAATAAAACCATGAGCTTAATTCCTCTGTTCCCGATGGAATTCTCGCATCAGCAGCAGCGCTGCCCATGGGATCTGAGAATGCTCTTCGAGCCTGTAGCCTTCCCAGTCCACCAAATGTTGCATGCTTGCACCCAGCGCCTAACATCCATGATCAGAAAAATAGAGAAAGGTGGATGAGTAGATCAGTGCTGTGGTTCTATGTTGGTCCGCAGGTGTTTGTTTTGGTCTGCACGTAATGCTCGCCTTCAACAGCAGGGGACAGGGGTGGCTGGAAAGGGGATAATCCTGTGGCCGATGAGGTGAGACGGTTACATGCTTTTTCAATCGATGGGAGCTGTTCGCTTCAGGTGGTCTGGTGGGTGGAAGCCTCACATAGGAGGACTGCCTCAAGCTCTTGTTTAGCCCGCTCCATTTGTCCATTTGTCTGTGGATAAAAGCCAGCAAAGATACTAACTTGAGCTGCCAGGGTGGAACAGAACTCCTTCCAGACTCGTGAGATGAATTGCGGGCTTCGGTTGGAGACAATCTCTGTGGGGATTTCATGAAGGCAAAAGACGTGAGTGGTTAGGAGCTGGACAGTTTCCAGAGCTGTGGGGAGCTTAGGTAGAGCGACAAAGTGAGCTGCCTTAGAAAAACGATTGATGCTAGTTAAGATGATTGTGTTATCTAATGAAGGTCACAGGCCCATGACAAAGTCGATGGCAATATGCGGTCATGGGGTTGGCAACGGTCGAAGTAGTAGGACAGGATGAAATGTACTCACAGACATCTCCGAGTGAGAGTGGGGCACCAGGCAAAGAGTTTAATGAATGGGATGGTGCGGTGGACCCCCGCACACACAGCTAAGTGAATTTGGCTGTGTGTGCCCAGTGCAGTACTTGCGACCGAACTGAGGAGGGGACAAAGAGTAATGCAGGAGGGCCAGTTCCGGGGTCCGGTTATTGGGCTTCCTTAATGGCAGACTCGATATCCCAGGTTATTGCTCAGACAATACATGCAAAGGGGAGAATGGGAGAGTTGTGGGCCATGTTCCTGGGGGCGGCGAATTGGAGAGAAAGCGCATTGGGTTTAACGTTGCGTGATCCAGGTCTGTAGGTGACAGTGAAGTGAAACCGAGTGAACAAAGGTGCCCACCTGGCTTCTCGGACATTCAGTCATTTCGGCGACCGAATATACTCCAGAGATCTGCAAAGAGTGGCACACTCGGCCGAATGCATCATTCAATCAGAGCTTCCTGACCTGCTGTCTGTCTACACTAAGTGGTGCAAGACCAAAGCTAGGAGATTATGATGGACCTCTCCCATCCCAACAATGGACTCTTCTCACTGTTGAGGTCTGGGAAGTGCTTCCGCTCCCTTAAGGCCAAAATAGAAAAGAATGAGGAGGAGCTTCTTCCCCCAGGCTATTTGGGTCCTGAACCGGGTGTAGGACTGGAATCTCACACATCACGTCACTGCACGCACTCTGTTTATTTGCACACTTCTTATAATTTCTCTCTTAAACCATTACTTGCACTTTTTTTTTTTTACTGTAAATTTCTAAGGTAAAATCTGTAAATATGGTCATAATCTCTAAATCTGTAAATTCTTTAATGGTCGGGCATTGCACTGCAATAAAAATTTCACATGTACTGTGTATGGTTGTGTGTGTGACAAATACAATTTGAATTTGAATTTGAGAAGTTCAAAAGTAGAGGTCAATAATGGCAATGGATATTTATTTATTTTAACAGTAATGTTATTGAGACCATGATAGTCAACACAGTGCAGCAGGCTCTTGTCCTTTATCTCACCAAAAAAAAAAAAATCCTCCAGCCACTGGAGATGAAGAGGGATGGATTATTCCTGCAGCGACAGACTCACTAATATATATTTTTTCCATAGCCTCCCAACTGGGCTGTGAGAGGCTGTATAACCGACTGGTGGGAAGCGATGTGCCAGGGAGGAGGTCTATTGCACAATCATATGACATGTGAGGGGGTTATGATGAATCTTTTCTAAATACCTCCTCAAGGTCATGATAAACAGATGGAACTGCTGTGACGTCAGGGCTCGACTGGGACAAAAAATCAGACTGGGCATTTTGACAAGAGACCGGCCCACCAGGTATTATAGGAAAAGCCATAAAGACTTGAAATGAAAACAAAGGGCCTCCGACAAAGCTGGTAAGGGAGGTATGTAGAGCCGAGGCACTGGGGGCTGTGGAGAGGGAGATGGAGAAGATGAAGGTGTGCTTACCAGAGGCACGCACTGAGTGAGCACTTGAGTGAGCATTGCCGAGTGTTGGGTATTTTGTGTCAGTCCAGTAATGCTTCCGGAGAGACGGCTGCCTGCTGAGCGGGGTCTGAGTCCGCTGACTCCGTTTTACGGCTGGATCATTTCTGTCATGCGTCACCGAGGACCCGGGGACTTGTCTCTTTCACCAAGGAGGGGAAGACGGGAAAAAACACTTTTGCTCCTCTTCGGTCACACTCAAAATGGGTGAATGTGGCATGCTGTATAAAGCACTTTGAGTGCTCCAGGAGAGTAGAAAAGTGAATCAATCCATTTACCATTTACCATCTCTGCTACACTTGATGTAAGCTAACTGTGACCATGAAACCACAGCCACTGTGCACCAGTCACACACTGTTCTTTACTTACTTACTAAATCAATCATAGTGCAGCAAACTAACATGTTTGTCATGCATTAAATTGCAGAGGATCTTCATGCAGTCTTTAAAAAACGGTTAGTCTGCCTCAGTTTATTTAACAGCATGTTTCACAATATGGAAAAACTTAATGTCACATGTACAGATTTAAAAACATGAGGATTTACATGTGAGCTTTAAATGAATTATCTATAAATCTGAGCTCTCTTTTTTCTCTCCTGTCTTTTTTTTTTTTTTTTTTATCTTTTTCCATCTCTTTTGCATCAGAATTGTTGTCTCTGAGTAAAGTTAGCTTTCTTTCTTTCTCTCCCTGTGAAATACAGCAGCTGGACCTTTAGCTGCAACACACTGTGAGACAAACTGCACACAGTTTGTGTGTTTGCTGGTGTTTGTTGAGCTGATAGAAACGCTGCATTTCAAATTGCCCGACACAACATGTTACTCCCTTTATGTTCGCTCCTCCTCTGTAGCACTACATCGATGCTGAAGTATGGCAACTCCAACTTACGGACACCTGCAGTCGTTCTGGTGTTGTGGTGAAAAAAAACAAAAAACGCCACCATCATACTTTAACCCCTGACCTCTCTTTTTATGAACAATCCTCTGGTGATTAATAAATGAACAGGATTCCTTTCATAATCCTTTCAGAAAAGGGTGGATTGCCCACTCTGGGTCAGGGACGAGACCTTTCCCCAAGTGGAGGAGTTTAAGTATCTCCAGGTCTTGTTTACAAGTGACAAGAGAAGGGAGCGGGAAATCGACAGACGGATTGGTGCTGCGGCTGCAGTGATGTGGATGCTGTACTGGTCCATTGTGGTGGAGAGAGAGCTGAGTGTAAAAGCAAAGTTCTCAATTTACCGGTCGATCTACATCCCTACCCTCACCTATGGCCACGAGCTGTGGGTAGTGACCAAAAGAACGAGATCGCGGATACAAGCGGCAGAAATGAGCTTCCTCCGAAGGGTGGCTGGCCTCTCCCTTAGAGATATTTCGGCCATTCGGGAGGGGCTCAGAGTAGAGCCGCTGCTCCTTCACATGGAAAGCAGCCAGTTGAGGTGGTTTGGGCATCTGACAAGGATGCCTTCTGGGCGCCTCCTGGGTGAGGGGTTGTGGGTATGTCCCGCTGGGAGGAGGCCCCGGGGCAGACCCAGGACACACTGGAGAGATTATATCTCTCTGCTGGCCTGGGAATGCCTGGGTGTTCCCCCAGACAAGCTGGAAGAAGTGGCTGGGGAGAGGGAGGTCTGGGCTTCTCTGCTTGGGCTGCTGCACCTGTGACCTGGCCCCGGATAAGACGAAGAAAATGGATGGATGGATGTTTCTGTTTATGCTCAGATCAGTTTCATGTTTGGAGGCTTGCAGTGATGTAGAATAATGACTTCACACAAAAGCAAAGTAACAAGCCTGTTTTGAAAATGTAAGAAATAAAAAGTAGAGAGAATTTTTTAAAAATGTAAGGAGCAAAAATAAGAAAGCAGTCAGAAAAATAAATACTGAAAATTATACAAGTATACAAATACCTGAAAATTGCAGGTAAGTACAGTACAAAGATTTGTACTTCATTACTTTCAACTTCTGACAATAATACAGACAATAGCCCCCTATAAGCAAGCACTTGGTGACAAAAGAAAGGAAAAACTTTTTAACAGGAAGAAACCTCCTTTAGATCCAGGCTCAGGGAGGGGCAGTGATCTGCAGAGTTAGGGCTACGGAAGGAAGACAAGACAAAAGACACACCATGGAAGTGACCAGGAAATTAATAATAAGTAATGATTAAAGGCAGAGAGGCATCTAAACACATAGCTTGATAATAATGAATTACAGTTGTCCAGCCTAGAAGTAACAAATGAACATGTTTTTCAGCATCCATCTGACACAGGATATTTCCAGAGACATTGCACAAATGAAGGTTAAAATGTTCATGGTTAATCACTGTACTGATTTGGTTTCTCTCTCAGTATGTCTAGCTCCTTAGCTCTTTAGTATTTCCTGAATTCTAGTTTCAGGTTTTGTTATGTGGCCTCCCTGTGTTCTGTTTCCTGTTTTACTTTGAAGGTCCATGTCTTGTATTCTGTTTTGCTTCCTCCCTGTCTTCTCATGTTTAAATAGGTTCAGCCATGTCTCCCTCCTGTGTGCAGTTTCCTTGTTTTTCTCTTTGCTCATATAAGCTGTGTCCAAATTAAGGGGTAGCATGCTTCGATGGATGTATTTGTAGGCAATTACGTCACAGCGACACAATGAGGACTGTCCAAATTTGAAGACTCCTCCAAGTGAGAAATGTGTCCTATTTTTCCCAGATTTAAAGGATGTGTCAGGTGTATCCTTCGTGGACCTGGTTCAGAGACTTATCACCGTGAACAAAGCAAGACAATCAAAGATCGATCCATTCAATTTCATGCCCATGAAGGGCAGGAAGTAAACATCCCTTACTAAATAAGGAACCAGAACCTTACATAGAATGTCTGCAATTAACCACTCTAACCTCCTCCCCATCCTACAGGTGGGGGAGGAGAACAAAAGAAACATGCACCCTAACATTAACCCTCATGCTGTACAGAACCTGTGATGTCCAGATGGTATTTGTCAGAGTTTTACCCCTGATACTGCTGGATAAACAGAAACTCACTCAGGAACGAGGTCACACAGAGCTCAAGTTTTCACTCGCGAGAGGGAAGCAGTTGTCTCCAACACATTTCAACTTGCTTCCCCCCTGCAGGTCGTTTTTATTGTTTACACATATGAATATTCATAAAGCTTGTTGTTGTGTTAACTAAGAGAAATTACTATATATGGTTACAAAGTGTGTTGTGCAAGCGTGGTTATACGATGTGAGTGCAGCCCTCCCAGGATGATGTCAGTATCTTGTCCCGTCAGGTGGCTTCCTTCATTGAGTAGAGTCTGTTCTTTTCAAGGCTGCTTGTTCCTTTAGAGGTCGTGCAAATATTCATATTCATGGGTTATATAGGGATCAAATAAAAGCATTCTAGCTTTTTAAATGACAATGTGTAGCTTTTTAAATGGCAACCTACAACAGATACATTAAACCTAACCGTATTTCTCTTGTGTTCTGCTGTGAAAACTTTTGGATTTAGGGATCTTCTCTTATTTGTGTGTGTTTTCTTCTCTTACAGTGTGTGTTTTCCTTTGCTCGTCACTAGTCCATCTGTGTTACCTCTGTGTGTCTTCCCTATGTTGCCTCAGCGTTACCTCCTGAAGAATGCTGAATGGTCACCTCATCTCTAAACTGATGTGTTTGGATGTCTTTATTTGTGTAGGAAACATGGCCTCAACTATTACCGAGGTGGCTGCTCTCGGCCGACCTTTTACCTTAGGGATGCTCTACGATGCCCGGAGCGATAAACTCATCCCAGGTAAATGTAACCTGTCAGCCAGGATAAACATATCTTTGCCCAAATCTGTATTTACACTTTTTTAAAAAGTCGAGAGACAAAAAAATCACCAAAAATCATAACATATAATAATAATAATAATAATACATTTTATTTATAGGCACCTTTAAAGACCCTCACGGTAACCTTACATTAGTACAACAAATAAAAATATCAGGTAAACAAAGATAAAAAAAAAAACAAGTATCAAAGTATAAAAGCTAAACAAGGTAAAAATAGACCAAGACAGAGTCATGATGAAGGGTATGCAATTCTGAATATCTGGGTTTAAGATACAGTTTAAAAGTAGAGAGAGAGTTTGTGGTCCGGAGATCTTGTGGAAGTGCATTTTAAAATCTCGGGCAGAACAACTAAAGGCTGTGAGTCCCATGGTAGTCAGGCAAGCAGGTGGAACAGACAGAATAGAAGCTGAAGAAGAGCGGAGTGTTCAAGGGGGTGGGTACGTATGGAGAAGATCAGATAAATATGGAGGAGCAAGGTTATGAAGCGCTTTGAAAGTAAAAAGCAGGATCTTGAAATTGACGGTTAATACTACAAAGATGAAACTAAGAAGATTGAGTGATATTATTTTCATGTGCTGTGAAGGAAAGAGTGCTGCCAAGACTCTTAACCTGAGGGGGAGGTGCGACAACATAGTTATCAATGGGTAATGAAAGACTTCTGGTAGGAACTTGTGAGTAGTCAGTTTTGATTTGGTACCTATTAAATAAATTATGTTTTGTTGCCATTAAGTTTGAGAAATTTATGTGTAAACCAAACCTTGATTTCACTTAAACAATCAGGAGTGGCTGTGGGTTTGGAAGATAAGTAGAGCTGGGTGTCATCTTTTGACTTTTGCTGTCATGATGCTGCCAGGTCTCTCTTGGAAATTAGATTTTTAATCTCATTTAGATTTTTTACCTGGAAAAATAAAGGAAAAATTAAAAATCTGCATAACAGTGAAATTTGATGCCATATTTTCTGAAAATATTACCTAGCGGTAGGAGATAAAGTAAAGGACCCAGGACAGAGCCTTGGGGTACACCGGAGTTAACTGGAGCAGACGGTGATCTATGAGTAAGTAATTGAACAAACTGTGAATGGCCAGAGAGATACGAGGTAAACCAGGCGAGTCCTATATCACTGATGCCAATAGATGCTAATAAATGAAGAAGTGAGAGATAGTATCGAAGGCCGCTGTAAGGCGAAGCAGAATGAGGATAGTGTTGAGTCCAGAGTCAGCTGCAAGCAGAAGATCATTAGTGATTTTTACTAGAGCTGTTTCTGTACTATGAGATGAACGGAAGCCAGACTGAAACTGTTCGTGCAAATTATTTCCAGTGAGATGTCTATGAACCTGTGCAACCACTGTCTTTTTGAGAATTTTGCCTAGGAAAGGCAAATTTGAAATTGGCCTGAAATGATTTTAATTGGTGGGGTCTGAACCATTCTTTTTCAATATTGGAGTTATCATTGCAGTCTTAAGAGAAGATGTAATAGAACCAGAGATAAGAGAGGAGTGTACGATATTAGTGATCAGTGGGGCAAGAGACGGGAGTGAGAGTTTAACAAGATTAGTCAGCAGTGGATCAAGTTTACAAAATGATGATTTTAACTTAGTAATTATAGAAGATATTTGAATCATTGTAGGAAGTTAAAAGCTCAATAAAGAAGATGACAGTTGAGTATGGGAAAAAACACAAGTAGAATAATTGACCATATCACAAGAAGAGGGCAATTTTTGATGAAGATTCATGATTTTTATATTAATAAAAATCCATAAATTTGTTACAGACTGCAGCACATGTGTATGTATGGCAAAGGTAATTGGAAGTTTAACAATATTGTGTAATGTAGAAAACAAAGTATCAGTTTTTTCTTCAGCGGACTCAATAAAAAAGTGGGTTAAGCAGATTTAGCATGGTAAACAGCTTCTTTATAATGTTGTATATGGCTGAGATACATGTCCTTATAGAATGTCCTGTTTTCCTGAAGAGACGTTCCAGGCGGCGTGCAACAGTTTTGAGTTTTATATGTCAGATGTCTTCCATTACTCATCTCTTTATACCACAGTTTTAAATCTGTAATCAAACAGTTAACACGAGACAGGGAAGACACATAAGGTTGTATATAAAAAGGTATTTTTTTTATGGTATACTTTGATAAGATAAAAATTACAGCACATTTAATATGTGACTTTATAGAGTAATTGAGATCACTCAGAAGAGCCCCTCATCTCAGGGATTCACAATACCTGAGACATTGGGTTTAATTTATGGCTGTACAATAAAAAAAATTAAATCTAAAACTGTGACCAAGAAAAAAAAATCTCTTGGTCCAAAAGTTTTGAAGAACATCTTATTCTCTGAATAGCTATAAAACCAAACAGCAACAAAATTTTATAGAGTAAAATGTAATTCACCTCAGTTACCACAAAAGACATAAAGAACAAATATGAAGAATGCATGCAGTAACTCTTTATGAGACATGTGCTAATCTGCTCCTTTTTATTCTATTTTATTCAGTGTATTGCCATTTAAAGTTCTTTGTAATATTATTATTAGTAGTAGTATTGTAGTAAAAGAACCGAATAATAAATAAATATAACAAATGGATATGAAATTTAAATGCACTGCATTAAAAAAAAACAGATTAAGTATACACTCTGGTAAGATTTCTAATGACTTTTAACCAGTTTGTGGATCTCACATCTTACAGGTGTCACACTGTGGGATGACAAAACTCTACAGGAGAAATCGGTGCAAAATGATCATCACAGCAGTAACTTTGAAGTTAGTAGCTCTGATTCCATTGAAGATAAGTCATCTTTGTTGAGCATTGATGCTTCACTGAAGGCCAGTTTCTTTGGAGGACTCATTGAAGTTGGGGGATCAGCCAAATATCTGAATGATAAGAAGAAATCTCACAAACAGAGCCAAATCACGCTTCAGTACAAAGCTACCACCAAATTCAAACAGCTGATGTTGTCTCCTGATGAAACCAAGAACACTCAAGGAGCAGACGATGTGAAGCATTTGGCAACACATGTAGTCACAGGAATCCTTTATGGAGCAAATGCTTTCTTTGTGTTTGAAAGTGAGAAGTTAGATAGTAGCAGTATTCAGGAGATCAAGGGAACCATGCAAGCTGTGATAAACAAGATTCCCTCTTTTAATGTTGACGGAAAAGTTGACATCAAGCTAAGTGATCAGGAAAAAGCTGTGACTGATAAATTCACTTGTAAATTCTATGGAGACTTCATTCTTGAAAGCAACCCTGGAACATTTGAAGATGCAGTGAAGACATTCAGCCAACTTCCAAAACGACTGGGAGAAAACAAAGAAAATGGTGTACCCCTGAAGGTCACACTGATGCCTCTGAAGAATTTACATCCAGAAGCTGCTGAGGTGCTGACAGAGATCAGCATTAGACTTGTTATAAAGGCTCAAGATGCACTGAAGGGGTTCCATAATCTGGAAATAAGATGCAATGATCTGCTGGAGGACAGAGTGGTGAGAAGCTTTCCACAGATACAAGAAAAGTTGAGCAGATTTCAGAAGCTCTGCATATTTTTCCGATCTTCACTCGAACAGACAATGGCCAAGAAACTTCCCTCCATCAGGGCAGGTGAGGAAGATGTGCAGGAATTAGAGAAAGTGTTTGATGGCAGAGAGAAGTCACCGTTCAGTCAACAGAAATTAATGAAATGGGTCCAAGAGGAAGAGAGAGAAGTCACCATGATCAGATACATCGTAGACATGATGAAGGGAACAAAGATGATCTCAGATCAGTTTGAGCTGGAAAGAGAGGTGTTTAAACCAGGAGTAGAGGATGTTCTCTGCTTTGTTTTCACCTCCCTGAAATTCACTGACCCATATCTGCAGAACATGTCTGACTACTTGGATAAAATTAAATCAAAAGATACTGACGGTGTCACGCCATCTACCCAGGACCAATGGTACTCCTCACATGAAGTTATAGCCAAAATGAAAGAAAAGGCAGAAGCTGTGAAGAACTGTAGCAGACTGTTTATTACAGCCATTGAAAATGACAAATACAAAGGAGCAAGTATCTACCACTACAGAAACACAGTCCTGGTCACCGATGATTTCTCAGGGCCTAAAGTTGTTGATGTGGAAAAGGTAACCAGCAGAAGAGATCTGATGTGGTGTAAGTACCAATCATGGTGTAAACAAAATTACACTCTTTCAGTTCAGATTGACTCTAACCTTTTGGTCCCATGACATTATTGCTGATTATTTTAATACACAGTGTCTTAAGACCTTGAAAATGGAAGGCTACTGGACTTTAGGTTTAGGTTTGTGGAGACATTTCACCTCTGATCCAAGAGGCTTTTGGAATTCTAAAATCAAATTGTGGAAATTCCTTTATTTTTAACTCCTAGTGTGGGTTTTCCCAAAACATACTAATCCTGTGTGTTCTGTCCTTAATGTGCATCCCTTTGTCCAACTTCACAGCTGACTGCATCAATAAACATCAGATATTAAATTCGACATTTTTATTCTGTTGTTCACTTTTTTAAATTAAATTAAACTAAAAATAGACATATTTGTTTTACATTTTTGTGATAAAAATAGGATGAAATTAACTTAGTCATTAGTGTCACAAGCAATAGCTCTCCAAGGGAGAATTGTTATAGAAAACATATAAACAGATAAACAGCTTGTCCTCGAGGGAAACGCACAGCTATTTTCTATTTCCATCACCAACAGAATCATGAAACCCTACCAAAATATAAGCTTCTGGGTGATTTCCACAATGATAAAGAGCAAGGACAAATGAATGTAATGACAATGGGAGTATGGCTCGATATTATCATAGACTTGTGGATGAAACCGCTGAGAGAGCTTGCCCCAACCCATTATGTGAGCTACTGACCTACTGTCACCTAAGTCAAAGAGGTGAGTGGAGGATGAAATGCCTGGGAAGGTAGGGGCTTATGACACCACTCTGTTCAATAATGATCATTCACAGTGGGCATAGATTACCTCTTTAATAGATCAAACCTAAAGAAATCCAGTTGCCTTCTTTTTTTAAGCTCTCAAGACTAACATGACCTGAATGACTGAGAACAAAGAGTTTTTTCTTCCACCAGGATAAATGTGACAAAAATGTATTTAATGCAGGAGAATAACAATGACCAACAGATTTTAACATTGTTTTAGAAATAGATGTCTGTTTCAGCAGCATGGACAGGAACTATTAAGGCAATACTTTCAGTGGACCAAACACATTGTTGTAGTCACTCAAAAGGTTTTAACATTTATAAAGAAAAGTAACTCATTAACTAATTTTATATAATTGTGAATGGTGAACCAGTTTTGTTCTCTCCAACAGATGCCTGTGATCTCACTCTGGATCCAAATACAGCATACAGCTTCCTCGCTTTATCTGAACAAAACAAGAAGGCAACATTTGGAGAATGTCAGACAAATTTTGACCTCCCAGAGAGGTTTGATTCATTGCCTCAGGTTCTGTGCAAGGAGGGGCTGACTGGGCGCCATTACTGGGAAGTTAGGTTGAGTAACGGTTCTAACAATAATGTTGGTGTAGCTGTTACATACCAAAGCATTGGAAGGAAGGGGAGCAGTACGGACATAGGACTTGGTTCTAATCGCAAATCCTGGTATTTGGGTGTGTATGAACAAGCACTCAATGCATGGCATAATGGTAAAGTGTGGAGCTGCACTCTTCCCAGTAATGGCTGCAGCAGAGTCGGAGTGTTTCTTGATTGGTCTGCTGGCACTCTGTCTTTCTACCAAGTTTCCCATAAAACACTGAGACACTTCTACACCTTCCGCACCACCTTTACAGAGCCTGTGTACCCGGCTTTCTGGATTAGGTACAGGTCCAATTATGTTGCCTTGTGTCCAGTTGAATAAGAGCAGCAGAGTCAGTCATAGCTGTAAAAAGTGTGGCCAAAAACAGAGTTAAAACACTTGTGCACAAATACATTTAAACTCTTGTGATATGTATCCTATGATTAATTTCACTGCTGCATTATGTTATATTAAAAAAAAAAGGAACCATAACATGATGTCTAACTGGCATGTCCTTATGGCTAAAGCAGCTTCCTCCCACCCAGACAGGGACATTACAATACCTATTAAGGTGTTTTGCTGTAACTGGGACTGAAACTTTAGCAACAGACATCCTTTTTATGAGTACTAGTAAACTCTTTTTCTTTTTGCTTGTCTTTGTCATAACTGCATGATAAAACTAAATGTATTTTAACACACTTCTTAATCACTGGTTCTGTATTTTGGATTACCGAGATATTTTGGAGAATTCAATGCTTCCAACTTTGTGGGAAGGGTTTAGGAAACATTGTTTTCTGTTCTAGCATGACTGCACTCCAGTGCACAAAATAGGGTCCACAAAAGCATGGTTGGAGAATTTGGGAGTGAAAGAATGTGATTAGCGTGCACAGAGCCCTGACCTCAACCCCAAACACCTTTGGATTGAACTCAGATGGAGCTTTTAATGAAAACATTGATGTCTGACCTCACAAATCATCTTCTGAATGGGAAGGACAGTGGGACTGAATGGTAATAATTTACAGACTTAATAGGAAGTTCTTGAATTGACTCTGCCTCATACTTTAAAACTTACCATGATTAAGGGAACATTGGGGATTCTGCTTAACAATAGAATCGCGTCTTTAAAAGTATTCCTGTACTTAATCTTTTGAAAGGATGGTAAATGTGGTGCTGGTTTTTGTTTCAGTATCTTACTTGGTTTACAATTAAGAGATAATTATTTTTCTTATTTTTACTTACAGATTATCATTCACAGCTATCAGTGTGATAACCAAAAAAATACTGCATTTGTAAAAATTAACGTGTATTGTAAGGGAGTATTACATTAACAGATAGTGAGGCAATATGTGTAACAGCAGCTAATTTTTTTTCTGTTGGACATAGAAACTTTTGCAAGAATTTGCCAAATCATCACGCCCTTTCTTTCCAGCTCAAACAAACTTTGTGTAACACTGACATTTGCTGGACATAATCAATAAAGTTGAATCCTGATTTGAACACTGTTAGAAATATCGTTTGGGTTGTTACTGAAAAAAAGTAATGTATAACACTTTATTCATTACGTTTCTTCTTAAAATAAATGCATTCTACTACTTAATTATACTTCAGGGAAAGTAAATTGTTATACTACTCATATGTTAGGATAAGATTATACTGTTGTAATGTAAAAGCATTGGAATAACCATACATCAGCACATATTTCCATGTCAATAAAGACAATATTTTTCTTGTTTTGGACGATGTTGATTATAGATGCAGTAATAACCAAGTCAAGTTCTGTGAGATCCCCTTGTTACCTTTTCATAAATACGCCTATTAGCCAGACCCAGAAATATTTAATGAAAATATTCAGTTACCGTATTTTTCGGACCATAATGCGCACCGGATTATAAGGCCCATTAAGAGAAACAAAAACAGTCAGATAAGTCAAAATTTACTCAACTCATTCTTCTTTCTTCCTCCACTTCCTTGCCATTGATTTATTAATGTTGAATTCTCTGGCAGCTGCTCTATTCCCATGTTGTTGCAGTATATTAATGACTAACCTCGTATTGTGGATGGATTATC